>NW_006494613.1:7646092-7652417 GCF_000325575.1 Pteropus alecto
TTATTTATAAAATGAAACTTTGCATTCAGACTTTGTTCATGGATATGATCATAAGTATTTGTATAACTCTCCAAATATGATTATTATACATAATATCTTAAAATAAAAGCAACACCTCTTCATTTAAATAAGTTCTTTGGGGCATGTTAGTTGGTTTCTATGTTAGATTGTAGTTTATTAATCCATAGCATTTTTTGTCATAGTGAATTATATTTCATTGATGTTGCTGTTACATCATTTTTGATTAGCCATTAGTGGATTCACTCACCATGTGGACCATGAAACTCTTGTTCATAGAATAAATATTAGCATCGTTTATTTTCTATGACATTTTTATGTGAGAAACAGTGTTGCTAACATAATTGCAAGATGGTTTGGAGCTGTTAATTCTATAAAGTTCATTGTGATTTCATCAAAATTCTGTGGATTACGATGATTACTAATTAATTTATTCAGTGTAATGAGTGCTTCATTTCGTTCATCAGGAATTAAAAAGATGTCCACATTATAGCTTTGCTTTTTTACAGAGATTGTCATCCTTTATTCTTCTATTCATAATGGCAATGTAATTGGTTTCTAGATATGATGCCTTCACATGTTTAAGAAAAACAGAACTAGAATTGCTGCTCTAAAATTTTCTAGTGTAAAATATGACATATTATTATTGTTATTTATCGTTATCATATTTATCGTTATATGTATCGTTATTTACATTACCTGTGAATGCATATTTTTTCAGATAGAATTCAATAAGTCTTATTATCATGCATTTGTATATATTTTATATACATATTTCTCTACTAATTAACCTGAGCACTCTAAAACATTAATATTTTAATTTTCATGAATCAACTCTTTATTACATGATAATCACCAAAATAATGTTAAAAGATTGATATATATACGTATTTTTTTTCTATTCTATTATGAAATTATGATTTGTAGATTTTTTTTGACATCTCAGCTGACATATAGGAACAGATATTTTGGTGTCTTTTCACTAATACAATATCTGCTTTTGTTTTTGTAAACTAAATCTTAAACCATTAGCTTTAACTAACAATAAAATCAAATTGCTTTGTTCTTAATTCCATGCTTTATTTTTTTTTGAAAGTTTCACATCTAACCCCTGTTCAAATTGTTATGCTCTTCCAATCTTAAGATATTTTATTTTGGTTACAGATCATTATTTATGAATACAAAAAAACGTTACATTTAACATTCTATCGCTGATTTTTTTAATAAAGTGACTAATCCCATACTTTCTGATAAGTGTGTATATGATATATTCCCAAATGACAGCTGTAGAGATTGCCTTTTGTTTCTCTTGCCCGTTTTCTCTTTCCCAGCATTTCTTTGCAATGCTTGTTTTATTATCAAGAGCTATTCAATTATGCTCTTTTAATTTGACTTCCATTGGAAATCAAAATAAAAGGGGTTATCTGCAAGTAGGTTTATTCATTTCTTTGTTCTTTTTACCATGTAACTATTGGCAAAGACTCCTTGGCCAAACTTAAGTTACAGTCCCCTCAGCTATTTGTATTTTTATTTTTTTTAAACTAGTCTTTGGCTTTGGGTCCTGACTTCAGCTCACCTAATCCAATAGTAGCAAGAATCCTGCTAAGTCAGTTTAATAAGAATTCCCCCATTCTTGATATCTGATTACCCTGGTCTGTTTTCAACAAGAATCCTGTTAAGTCAATTAAGACTCCCTCAACCCATGGTGTCTCCTCTTAATTGTTTTTATCTGCTGAGCTCATCACCCTGCTCCTTGGCTGTAAATTTCCACTTGTCCTTGTAGTCAGAGTTGAGCTAAATCTCTATACAAGAGTCTTAATAAACTCCTTCTTACTACTTTAAAAAGTTTAAGAATATTTTTTTTTCAAAACTATTCAGTCTGTGTATGGGTTACAGTTATATTTATTTTTTTATTAAAAAAAATAATGAACCTCTCATCCTTAAGATCTTCAAATATGACCACCATGAAAATTTTAATCATAGAGTCTAAAAGCATATTGTATAATAAACTAAATCAGAAGAAAAATGAAAAACTAGAAAAAATATAATTTTGACTCAAGTATCTGACAAAGGTTTTAATACTTGAACACAGAAAGGGATCTTAAAATCAATATAATAAAAAAAAATTTGTCATGAACATAAATATAAATTACATGAAAAAAAAGCAAATCCATGAAAAAATGTTCAGACTGACTTCTAATGTTCTCCCAATATCCATTTACACATTTTTCTTAGTAAAAATTAAAATAAAATAATAAAATAAAATAAATTACTTTATAGTTGCTTCTATTTCAGCTATGTGTGGATGTTTCACCAGAGGTCTCAAGATGATATGTGTGCAAATATTGGAGAGATATTCAGAAAGTTTCCTTTAAAGAGAAAGGACATATCTTTCATTATCCTACTTCCTTTCTCTTCATTCCTTTTCTGAACAGTTATGATAGTTGAGGCTCCAGCAACTGTTGGGAATATGAGCATGGTTAAAGATATGAGCTTGGACAAAAGTCAACATTTTGGTGCTGTCATATCAGCCCTACTTCTCATTATCTTTTGCCTTATTTTTAGTAGGATTAACAATAATGTAATATAAGCTTCTAATACCTTGGATTTTCCTCTTTTATGCACACAAACTTTATTCTACATAGCACAAATGTATTCACAACTAAAAAATTAAATTTAAAATATTACTTTTGGTTATCAATTTAGCAAAGATGAAAAAGATTAAAGGATTTTTGACAGTGAAAAAACTGGCACTCGTATGTTATCAATGGTTTGGTAAATGGAAATTGGTGGAAATTGTTTGAAAATAACTCTCTGACAGTTATCAAAACTTTAATGTATCCCTTGTTCCAACAGTTAGACTTCTAAGAATTTACTTTTTTTTCTATGTAGACTTCCTGGATGTCTTTTCCAACTTGTTTGCTTATATTTCATGTTCCAGGCCTTTAGTGAAAAAGCACACACAGCTACAGAGGAGTAGGTATAAAAATATTGTGTTTTGAATTCTGTTGAAGGTGGTGTAGTAGATAATATGCCCACCTCCTCTCACAACCACATCAACATTACCACTAAACTACAGAACAATCATCACATTTGTGGGAAAATAGATTTGTGAAAATCACTTGCTAAACTACAGAACAATCATCACTGGGAATCTCCTGAAGTCTGGCTTAACTGAAGTCCTATAACTGGGGACATACATAAGAGGTCAACTCAAGACTGGTAGGAGGAGCAAAGAGACAAAATGAGTCAGTCTCGCAACTGTTGAGAGCTGTGAGAGTTGCAGACAGTCCTTGCAGGGCCTGTGTATGGTTTACACTCACAGACTCATTTGCTCTGAGCTTCAATACTGGGGCAGCTGCTCAAGGAACATCAGGGACATGTGGAGAGGAACTAAGTTGTCTGGCATCAGAGTGAGGGCTGGAGGGTCAGCTTTCTCCCAGACAGAAGTGCTAGCAGAGTTCATTGTTCCTTTGCTGAGTTCATTGTTCTTCCTCCATCCTAGCATGCAGATCCAGACAGCTGCCATATCTGAGTCTCTACCAACCTGGCTAACACAGGTTGTCCTGTCCAGGTTCCCTTAGACCCCATCCACTTAACTTGTGGGCTCACCTAAGCCATTTACAGTGGCTTTTCCATACAAATAGCCTTTCTTGGCTCATGCTGTGGACTTTTCTAAAATTTTGCAAAGGTTCACAAAATTTAAACAAGAAGTATCTGTCCTTGCTTGCCCCATATCTCTTGCTGAGCATCCCCAAGCCTGGCAATAATGGCAGCTGGCCTTGGTTCGCAGCTTGGCCTCTTGTGGCACCTCCAAACCCAATATAGATGGCACCTTTCTGCATATTCCTTGCTGACTTTTGCCAGGTGGCCCCAGGCAGGGCATAGGCTGTGACTAAAGTCAGCCTGTAGCTGGACGCCTCCCAGGAGGCCCAACCTGAGCTCCCAGTGACTGGCTTCAATCTGAGCCGGAGTACCACCTGGGCCACATCCGAGGACTACACACCCAAAGAACAGACTGGGCAGTCACCAGAGCCCTGATAATGTGACTCCTGCTCCATAGGGCATCCCCTCATTGGCCAGTCTTTACAACCAATCAGCCCGAGAGTCAATCCCTCCCATTAACATGCAAACAGCAACCAAGTTTCAACCACAGCATACGAGGGGCACACCTTGAACACCTGGCTCAGGTGACGAGGGAAGACTGTGTCCCTAGACACATAGAATATCTACTACATAAGGCCACTCAACTAAGACTTGGAGACTTAGGAGTTCTACCTAATACATAGAAACAAACACAGGAAGCCAGCCAAAATGGGGAGATAAGAAAACATTTCCCAAATGAAAGAACAGAACAAAGCTCCAGAAAAAAAACTAAACAAAATAGAGACAAGCGATCTACCAGATGTAGAGTTCAAAACACTGGTTATAAAGATGATCAATGAACTTATGGAAAAAGTAGATGAACTCAGTGAAAACTTTAACAAAGAGATAGGAAACATCTCATGGCATTAAATTACCATACTAATGAATTCAAACAAAACCTAATTCAAATGAACAGAATACTTTTTTTTTTTTAATTTCTTTCTTTTAAGAATGTAGATAAGCACATTTGTGGGAAAATAGATTTGTGAAAATCACTTGGAGGTGAATGGATTAATTTATGTTATAAATAAATCTTATTTTGTGTACAGACACTAAAAATAAGCATCAAAAAGTGGAATTATGCAATTCAGCTAAGATCTAGAATAAAAGTAACACATTAGATAAAATCTTTCTATTCTAATTTTTGCTCAGCATGTACATTTTCAGTGTGAACTTGGGAAGGAAAACATCTAAAGTTTTATATTTACATTTTTCAAACTTACATAAGAACAATGTAGCTGACAAGCTAAAAGATAAGTTTGGAAGAGATAATAGATGACAATACAATTTTTCATACATTAAATTAATAAATTTAATGATGAGAATGAAGGATAATAGAAGATTAAGGAACATATTTAAGGAGAATTAAAAGCCCCAGAAATTGTGATAATTATTTTTTTCAAAATCATCTAATTTACAGTAATTAAAAAAATTACAGCATGAAAGAAAAAGAATATTTGAACACTTTTTTATTACATAAACAACGATGCTTCATCTAGAACTGAAATAATTTCATTCTAGCCTGTGGCAAAGTGTAATGGTTACACAAAAATATGACATATTTTCTTCTCAGATTTGAATTGAGTGTTTAAGCATAACAAGATTTAAAATATTCAGTGGTGGGAGGTATAACTGTCATCCTAAATAATATTTAATCTTATGGCATCTGCTTTATCAGCCAACACTTAATGACTATATACCCAGTAATAAATAAACAACAGAATGTACCATACACTTTCTACATGCAAAGCCCTATAGGTACTTTTGTATATTCTGAAATTTAGTTCTTATATCAGTCATGTGGTATAAATACTATATTTTTCCTCATTTTGCAGGTAAGTAAATTGAAAAACAGTTTAAGTGGCTTTTCCAGAAATGGCAGCCTAGTCACATCTGGGCATAAGCACATCTAGTCTTTTTTATAATCACATTTTATTGTCTTGACATAAATCTACTCAACATTAAGAAAATGAATACTTACAAGACATCATTTTTAGCTTCAATGTTATTAGAATCCAATGAAGAAGATTAGAGATATACCCATTAAAGTAAATAAGACACAACAGTACTGAAATCGTATGAGAAATATATATTAAGATATAATTAATATTTTGATTATTTTAATATGCCCACATGCATTTTTATATAAAACTTTTGGAACAGCCTATCATTTTGAAGAACTGTTCTTTTTTTAATTAAAATTATTGGAGTGACATTGGTTAATAAAATCAAATAAGTTTCAAGAGTACAATTCAATAATACATCATATGTATATTGTATTGTGTGTTCACTGTCCAAAGTTAAATTTCCTTTCCTCACCAAATATTTGACCTCTTTTACTCCCCACTTCCCTCTGGTAACTACTAATCCACTGTTCGTTTCCATTAATTTCTGTTTGTCATGTTTGTTTGTTGCTTTCAGTTTTCTCATGGCATTAAATTACCATACTAATGAATTCAAACAAAACCTAATTCAAATGAACAGAATACTTTTTTTTTTTTAATTTCTTTCTTTTAAGAATGTAGATAAGCACATTTGTGGGAAAATAGATTTGTGAAAATCACTTGGAGGTGAATGGATTAATTTATGTTATAAATAAATCTTATTTTGTGTACAGACACTAAAAATAAGCATCAAAAAGTGGAATTATGCAATTCAGCTA
>NW_006494613.1:7653489-7678499 GCF_000325575.1 Pteropus alecto
GTACAATTCAATAATACATCATATGTATATTGTATTGTGTGTTCACTGTCCAAAGTTAAATTTCCTTTCCTCACCAAATATTTGACCTCTTTTACTCCCCACTTCCCTCTGGTAACTACTAATCCACTGTTCGTTTCCATTAATTTCTGTTTGTCATGTTTGTTTGTTGCTTTCAGTTTTATAACCCACATACGACTGAGATGATGATATGGTTCTCAACTTTTCTGACTTATTTTGTTTAGCATGACAATCTTTAACTGATTCAGAGTAGTAGAATGAATATGTCATTTATTTTAATATTTTCTTATATGTGATTAAATTCTTAGCAAATGTCAAATATTAATTTTAGCACACAGATTGAATTATGCATTTGCTGAAAAATTAATATTGTGTGAATAAAGGTGTAAAATAATTACCTGAATTATATTATTAAATAAGCATAAACATATTTATTGTTAAAAATTGATAACTACATAATAAGTATAGATATGTAAAGTTAATACTATTCATCTTATTTAGATTTTATTTTACTATAATTATAATTGTTTTAAAAATTAATATTTACTTAATTATTTTGGATTAATTCAATTAACTTTTACTTTTTTATTTTATGAAATTGATCTTCAACTATACTGTTCTTTATTAGTTAATCTAAATAGTTTTGTTTATAATAATGTTATATTATTTTGAATTTTGACATCATACATTGTTATAACTGTAGATGTTATAGATGTTTCATTTCAATGCAAATTACCATAGTACATATGCACAGCTAAATTATTAGTAAATCAATTTCAATATATTTTAGGTTTTAACTGAATAGATAATGAACTTAATCACAAATAAATTAAAACTTGATTGATGACCCTGAGTTTTGAAAAACATAGAATTATAAATGAATTTCCCATCTGTATGGAGAAAATATGCTTTATTCCTGATTTAGCAGTGTGGAATACAGTAAATTAAAACTCCAGGAAAATATATATCTTTTTTGGAGACATGAATCCTTAAAGCAAAAAACATAATCTTTTAATTAGCTTTTATTGTGTTCAATATGGTAATAAAAGTCTGAAGGAACTTTAATATAAGCTGTTTTAGGTTCCCCAAGCACCCTGCTACAACTGACTACTTGAGTATTTGCAAAATCCATTGTGCAGGCCATGGCACTCTACAATGAGACATTATTTTATGTTAATTTAATACACTGTAACAAACTGTGGGATATAAAAAATATTTTCCATTATTTTTCTGAGAAAAGAGAAAAAAATTCTTTGAAGTTATAATTACTTCAGTATCTTATAAAGATTTCAAATCTGTAATTGGGTAAAACAACTTTTTATATTGTAATCATTTTATTATTTTTCTTAATGATTTTTATTAGTTTTTAGTTTTCGATTTTATCTTTTAATTTTTTTCATCTGTGGTTCTTCTGTATTTTTCAATTACCCTATCTCTTTTATTGGTGTCACCTCTTTAGTCTCTTTTCAGTTTCACATACTTCATGTGTCTTCACGTGCTGTTGCAAAAAGGTCAGACATGTGCTGACCTTTTTGCAAGCGTCTATTCTTCACATGCAATTTTAAGTCTCTCGGTAATATATATTTTCTCATGTTCTGCTAGACAGTAATAACAATGAACCAAACAGACATTATAAAAAAATAATTTTAAAATAAATTTGTTCAAGGTTAATTTCTCATGCATATTTATATATGCCATTATCCTAGTATTCACTTGGTTATAGGACTCTTAAAATCTCCTAATCTCTATGGCAAAACTGAGTTAATACCATTTTATCCTGATGAAGGACAATCCTTAGTAAATTCAAGGCATCCAGTCAAACAGAATTTCGTTGGAGGGTCTCCACAGCTATGCATTAATGGACTGGCAGTTCAATTAGTCCATGTTGTTTCTACCAAAAGATTTCAGGTTTTCATTTGTTGAACTGAAATGTCACAGGACTAATATGAGAGTTAAATGAAATAATTTATGTAAAATGTAAAACAGATTGGCATAGTTCATGCTCAATACATGTTTCTGCCTCCAAATCAATTTCCTTAATTCATAAGGAAAACAGCCAGTCAATCTTATCAAGTATTAATAGATATTTACTTTAGAGAAAATTCCTCAGGACAAAATTATATCAAAGAATCATCTACTTTAAACGTGTTTTCATTCTTTTTTTTTCTGAGAGTCAAATATTTCGTATGCATTGATTACAATTAGTAGAGCACAAAACATTGTAGAAATGTAAATTTCACTAACTGTGGCAAACTTGGAGGTGTGCTACTTAGATCTGTCCGGAGACAACTTGCTGTGAGAGACAGAATTAGCTGACAGACTCCACCTCATATTAGTGAAGAATTCATGCCTAAACCACACTTCCTCCTGCTACTCCCAGTGAGCTACTAGTTAGCTGAGTGAGGGCAGGTGACCTGGGCCATTTCTGCTCAGTGTGGACACTTCAGACAGGTAATCATTGCTATGATTTGTCCAAGACTTTCTCAGAGCTGCACTGGAGTGCAAGTTACCTCCTACCCATCTTTTTCCCTTATCTCATTTTTTTCACAAAGGTCAGCTATGCAAAGGGGTCTGGACATTCTCCCTATCTATCCCTGCTCCTTGCCCTTTTTAGCATTCGTGGGCGTTTCCCTCAACAAATTGTTTTGCTCTTCTAATTCTGTCTTAACATTTGCTTCCCAGAGGACTCAAATAGATAGACTCACTATTGATTTGAGATTTTTCTTTGATCATTATTAAAGAATGTTTTCTTCCTTAATATTGACAAAGCTGAGTCACTAGAAATAAAATTATGTACATAAAGAATATTACACATAGTATTATTTATATTTCCATGCCATTAAGGTATAATGAGTCACCATATTTACCATAGAATGAGACTTTGATTGTTGTATTTGTTCCAAATGAGAATTATATATCCATATTCTCTGATATAATGATCAATTTGAAAATTTTGGTTATCAGAATTATCAAAGAGAGCTGCATTAATTTCAGAAGTAAATTTTACAAAAATCTATCTCTTCTTGTCTGGAACTCTTTTTTTGATATACAATATATATCACAATATAATTTTGTGTAACATAGAAAGACTGATTCTTTGCAGAGCTCTATGGCACCTTCAAAATTATGATGCATATTCCTATCATTTTACATAACAGCAAATTATGATTCTGAGAAACTAAGGTCATCACTACTTCCAGAACCAGAATTAAAATCTTTATCTCTTGATAGCATCTTTTCATCAAAATAGTATAGTACTTTTAATATTGCTTCTATTAGAACACCAGTTTAAAGGGTTATACATGAAGTTTCCTCCTTCAATCATTTCTCTATCAGACCTACAAATATTATACTATCTCAAGGCACAAAAGGCTAAAAATTTACATAAAATAAATCTATAGGTATTAGAATTTCATATAAAGGGAGCTAGGGATTAAAGATATGCTAATTATTTCAAAACTCAGGATCTCAATCCTAAATGCAGTAAAGGATTATTAATGGATGCAAAATGCCCTGTGTCAGCTCAAAAAGGAATACTTCACATATTCTAAGAATATATCAGTGCCAATTATTAGATTTAAGTGCCAAAATACAATTTGCTTTCATTTTATTTAAAATCGTAGTGTCATTACTCTAATTCGGTTGTTATACATTATTAAAACATTATTTTCTTAAAGACATAATATAATTCTTTTATAAATTGCTGTTAGAATCATGAGACTAACAACATTTTATTTGATTAATATCTACTCATACCACAACACCTTGGTTTATAACAGTTTATGTTAATCAAAACTAATCTCATCTTAATCCTTAGAGAGCTACAAGTATGACTGGGTGGGGAAAGAAAATCCTGTGTGCTAAATATATGTTAATGCCAGAGAGATAGAAAATAAGCATACTGTTCTTTATGTAAATTTTATGAGAGCATGAAGAAAAACTTGTTGCTAAAATTTACTTCAAATGAGAAGGATTTTCACTGATGATGAGAAAATGTGGATCACTATCTCTGGGGATGAACAGAAGAATATACGTTGGTAATCTCGTAGAGCAAAGCCTATTAGGTAGATGGTATCATAGGAAAAAGAAGGTGGGGTGGATTGTGCTGAGAGAGAGGAAAAGTCCAGGTCTTCTTACAGTAATAAAGAGAATGGAAAGTGCCCTTTTGGAAAAAAAGAAGATAGAAGAAAAGCATACTCATACTTAGAAAATTCATAAAGAGCATATGAATCACAGCAAAATGTATTGTAAAAAAAGAGAATAAAGGTTAAAAGCTGTAAGAGTCTTAAGCATTTGAACACTTAATTTAATAAGTTCCATAAAAATATTAAATGAAAATTTTGACCAGCATTTTTATTTTTATTGTTAGAATTTATTCTAATCTAAGAATCTCTGGACCACAATGTCATGCAGTAAACTTGGATGTAAATTGCATTTCATTAAACTTTTATCTAATCATGTAATTCTCACCCCTCCTTTCTAAAAAGGCAATGTCAGGATGTCAGGTCTCACATCAATGTCAGGATGTCAGGTCTCACATCCACTTTAATTGTTTTCCCCTTTGCTGAGGTTATATTGATAAGATGGAAACTTACTGAACAGAACAGGTTAAGGTTGTCAGATCACCTCCTGGTTGCCTGCAAATATTAACCCTACAGTGTTTCCAAATAAACTGAAAAACTTCCTGCCTCTTTTGCTCAACACACCACAACTGACACCAGCTGTTGTACAAGCTATTATTCTACCCCTACCCCGCACCCTTTAAACCCAATAAAAACTCCATTCCCAACCCTTCAGGGCCTGTGCCTCCTCTCTTGCACTTAGCCCCTTTCTTCTCTTGAAAAGTGAATAAAACTGTCTATCGCTCCATTTTCAACTCTGTGAATTCTTTTATGGCCTGCATTACCCTCCTACCCTAAATCTTTCTACCCATATTTTCCAGGTGAATTGTGTAAATATAGCACCAACATTTACTAAATTCTGAATTTACTCACAAATAAATTTGTTGATGCAATTCATTTCTAATTTTTTCCCAAATTTAAATTACTTTATTATATTTTACTATTAAAACCCACTCATTTTAAAATTATCGAAGGGACCAAAACTTTGTCACCCCAAAGCTGCCTTTTGGGAGATTGATTTTAAGCTCTTTATTAAAAAATGAGACCCAGTAAGAATCTTTGATAACCATCCCCCACTTCCTGACCAAGAAATTCAGCAGAGAAACCTGTGTTAGGAAAGGAGCTTTGGCTTAATCACCTTAAGATTGTCACCCTAGTGTAGGTCAGGAAGAGTCCAGGTCTCTTAGATACTCCTGTGTCCCATTGTTTCTGAGTTGCCTAGCAAGAATATTCTTACCATGTATGTTTCTGCTCTTCCTCAGTCAACTACTTGTAAATCAGTCATTCTAACTTTTGAAATTCAATATCCTGCTCCTCATTTTCTCTTTTGTCCAAAAATGTCTTATATACTTGTGAGGTAGCTAGTCAGACATGAGCGACAGGGGAACAAAGGAATAGAGACCTAGACTAAAGACTTCCCAAAGAATACCTCAATGGTAGTAGAATTCTAGGTAAGCTCATGTGCACTATGCAAAGAGTTATATAGCAGCCAAGTGTCAATCAAAATAACTTCACTTGCCAATCACCTAAGAATACTTTTGGAACCACGCATCATAGCCAAAATTAATTCAGAGATTCTCACTTCTGGGTCGTTGTGATTACAGCGATCTTTTACAGCTCTCATCGCTGAAATCATTATCTTCCTTAGAGTATACTTTGTCATTCTAAAATACACTTCTAATAAATCTTTTCTAAATCTCACTGATCTGTGATTCTTCACTGCCTCAATGAGAAAGAACCAAGAAAAAATGCTAACTACATTCCTGTGCTATTAATCTTCCATTCCTATTGGGGTGACACCAAAGTTCAAATTACTCCAATGGTAACAGTTTTCTTTTGGGTGCCATGACTCAGATTCAAGTCTCCTCAATGGTAACATACCCAATGTTGCCTCAGTGTTTGGAATTTTCACGTTTATGTGAATTTCCGATGTGTATTTTTGATTTTCTCAAAAATTTTGATTTTGATATTTTGATTTTCTCCTGTTAATCTGTTTCTGTTAATTTAATTATTAGCTCAACTAGTAGAACTTAGAAGTGAGAAAAAAAATATTAACTTTTTAGCTTCCACATTATCAAATAATGAAACATAAAACAATAAAATAAAAATATTTTTAAGATCCACTACCCATTTATAAATATTGTTAACACATTTGAGAAAACCTTTCAGACAACACTCTATGTTACACCCATATATTTGCAGATGATTTTACAAAAAGTGAAACAGAATGTGTGATGCTCTTTGTGGTTAAAAAATATTTCATATCATCTTTCTTGTCTATAAATATTTGTCTCTTTTGTATAAAGTATTAACATTTAGTAAGAACTTACTATGTGCCCGACATATAACAATGTAAGCAATACATTAACATGTTAATTGTTGGTTGTTATTATTAATATGACACTTAATCTTTCCAAAGATCCTGTATATTAGTAATCATCATCTCCAATTTGTAGACAAAGACATTTATCTTAGTTTATAAATTTTTTGCAACATCATACAGTTATATTTTTTTCTTGTCTGATATTATCAAATGTTCTCAAAATCTAATTAATTAATGCATAGTATTTATCCCAAAATTATTTAATGAATTTTTTACTTATGAAACTTTTGTTTGTATAGAATATCTAAACATTATAAAAGATGTTTGATTGAATTTTTGCCTTTACATTTTTATCTATTCAGAATAAATTCCTAGAATATGATTTGTTAGTGCAAAGGAAATGCAGTATTTAGATTTAGAGATATATTAACAAATCACTATCCAAATACTATGTATCAAAGCACAATCATATTGTTAGGGGAGCAAAGAGGTTCGTTTGCCTGTGTGCATCTAAGTTAGCTAATCAGACACATAAAGGTTTTGCAGCAAAGAAAGTAACTATTATTTTAGAGAGTTGCAAGTCCCAGAGACATAAGTGAGCTACCACCCAAAGACCTGGCTCCCCAGATATCTTGAGAGGATAGATTATACAGGGGAAAAATCTTCAGTCATGAAAACTAAAGGAGTTGGTGTCATGGGTGCTACTATTGGACAGAGCTGAGGTAATTAATCATAGTATCAGATTCTAGAATCAGCTTGGCATCATCCTGTCTTGTCCTATGAAAAAGTGATCAGCAGAGCTGTTCTTCTTCAATAGGTCTGGGCCTGAAACACACCTGAAGCCAAGATGTTATCCTTAGTTTAACCAAAACTTACTGTTCTCATGATTGATAGACCTGAGGCTTTATTTTTAACCCATTTCTCATTTGCCCTAAGAATACTCACCAGCGGCGCTTGCAGCTGCAGCGTTTATCCCAATATAACTCACCAATTACAGTCCTAACTTTACCCCCAAAGTTTGCCATGAAATATCTTGGTTTTATTATTTTTTCATCACTCTAGTATATTGATAGTCTTTGGAAACAAATGACATCGTTCTATTTACAGCATTCTGTTTTTAGTAGTAGTATTTCCACTTATAAAATATAGTTATTCTCAATCGCTGAAAATATCAAATCCTAGAAAACATAGCATTCCTATGTGTGATGTTAAATTAACATTGGTAGGGAGCTGCACTTTTTTTTTTCTAAATAGGGAAAAAGATTAAAAGGTTTGACACTGGCTGCTTTATGTCCTAAGGCTTAATGATTATGGGAGTAGGCATACAGAGGTGAAACGATAAGGATGAAAAAGTAAGTGAGTCATAATGCCATTATACTAGGCAAAGTCTGTTTGAATCAGAGAAAAAAGCTATCTTAAAGAAGTAAAATCTGTCTAAGAAAAGCTACCTTAAAGAAGCATTATGGTTAAAATACTATTGTCACCAATTCAAGGTATAACTGATATCTCTAACTCTTTCCAGTCTGAGAAGTAAACAAAGGAGATCTCATTTTTAAATACATTTTAATGTGTGTGATCATTGGCTATTTTTATTATTATAACATTGCTACTATTTTCAACATTTTTCATTGGGCTATTGTCCTTTTATTGATTTGTAAGAACATATGTTGGAGACATTCTAGTGTAACATATGAGTAAATAGTTTTTCTTGATCCATCACATTACTTGTCACTTTAGTATGCTATTTGTATATTTATTTTGTTCAAATGATATCAAATGCATAAAAAATTATCAATTGTTTAGTATAAAACATGATCCATGTTTTTTTTTTTTTAGAAGTAAATTACTTAATTTAGAAATGTGAATTATCCACTATTTTGGGGGAGGGGAGGACTTAATTTTTTATTTCAATTTCATTGGGAATAGAGAAATTCTCCATGTAATATCAATATTTTGAAATGTGTTGTGATCTGCTTTGAGAATCAGCAATTACAATCAGAGTGATTCAGAGCCAAGTATTCACAGCTGGGGTGCCATCATTGTGAGCAGCATTTCTAATCCCAGCAACAGCGGCCAGTGCTGTGAGCCCCATTTCAGAAATAGGGTCAGGCTGATCGCTGATGCCAACACAAACTTGGGCAGATATCAAGGACCTCTGGGCCAGTCACAGACAGCAGCTGGTCTTGCTGTGATCTGGGTTGTCTGCAGGAACTCACAACAGTTACCAAATTTGCAGCAAGACTGAAGCTGTATTGATCTGATTGCCATTGTCTTTCTGAGACCCCACTTCACTATACCCACAAATTGCCCCAGGGAGCCCATTGACAGTGAACTGACACAGCCCTGAAATTCCCTCTCCTGATCACCTAATTCACACAGACAACAAACTTAGGCTGGCACAAGGTGGTCACTGCATGGAAATCAACAGCAGGCAGACCTTTGCTGCCTGCAAAAGTTGCAATTTTGTGTCCAAGGAGTACAGGGGTCTGTAGGAATGCCCCTGATGGCAGCTGGTCTCACTGTGATCTGGGTCTATAGCGAGAATGCCCAGGCACAGAAATTGCAGTAAAATCGAGGCTATATTGGCCAAATGGACCTTGTCACCTTGAGATCCCACTTCTTCCAAGCCACAAAGTGCCTTCAGCCCATTGACAAGCAGCCTCTTGTGCCTTGCTTGGCTCTAGGGTTGAAGAATTAGCACAGGCAATAGACCTTGGCTAGTGCAGTGAGCACATTTTGAAGAAAACAGTTGTGGACAGACCACTGCTGCCTGTATGAGCTGCAATACCTTTTAAGGGGATTGCAGGGGTCTGTATTAGCCTGACGGCCCTTGACTCCCTGAGCTCCTGCCCCATCCAGTACACAAAGTGCCCACTGTACATTGATAGGCAGCTGCCCCTGATCCAGGTAGAGCATTTAGGCCCAGGGTGGGCAGCAATTGACCTTCCTACAAGTGGGAAGCGAGCCACAGAGACAGCGTGGGCACGTAAACTGACATTGCAGTGGTAGAGGGAAATTTACTCACTGGGCCTAGGAGACTCCCAGGCTCCTTGTGCCACTCAACACACATATCACCCAGAGGCTCATTCAGTTTCAGAGACTTACAGGCAACTGATAGGCAGTATCAGGCCTTGAGGAGCACTGGTCCCTCTGCCAAACTGCCATAGGTCAGGGATGGGGGATAACCAAGAGCTGCCTACAACATCGTCTCTTCTACTTATCTATAGATCCAGCATAGACAACAACTATCAGTGGATTGCTTTGTAGTTCTCACCAGGTAGCCCTAAGCAATCAAAAGCAGAGGCTGACCTTGGCCTACAGGTGAGCCCTTTCCAAGAGGCCACAGAACCAACACATCTGGAGGCTAGCACCAGATCACAATGGAGCAACTCCTGACTAGTTTCAATACACAAGCCTGTTAAGGCAAATCTCACTCAGTGGGGTTAGCTCCAATGCAACAGCTCTTATCCTGAGGGTGTAGCCAATTCCCATAATTAGCCTGAATGTTAATCCCACCCACTGATCTACTAACAACAATAAAAGCTTGGCAGCAACAGAAGATCACATCCAGAGCTCCCAGCACAAGGGATCAGGGAGAGTATACTACTGGACCGCACAGAACACCTTCAACATTAGGCCATCTGGCCAAGGCTGAGAGATGAAACAAATATTCTTGACACATAGAAAAGGACACAGAGAGGCTAATAAAATGAGAAAACAAAGAAACATGCCACAAATGAAACAAGAGAAAACTCCAGAAAATAAGCTAAATGAAATGGAGGTAAGCCACCTATTAGAGTCAGAGTTCAAAATAATGATTATAAAGATGCTCAACAAACTTATGAGGAGAATGGATGAGCACAATAGGAGCATAAAAAAGGACATAGAAACCATAAAAAAGAACCAGACAGAAATGAGGAATATGATAATGGAAATGAAGAATACACTAGAAGGATTCAACAGTAGATTGGATGAAACAGAAGACTGAATCACCGATTGTAAGACAAGGACAACAGAACAACAACAATAAAAAAGAATTTTAAAAAAATGAGGATAGTTTAAGAGACCTCTGGGACAACATAAAGCATAAAAAATCATAGGAGTACCTGAAGAGGAAGAGAGAGAACAAAGAACTGAAACTCTATTTGAAGATATAATGACAGAAAACATCCCTAACCTGGCAAAGGAATTAAACATACAAGTTCATGAAGCACAAAGAGTTCCAAACAAGAGGAATTCAAACAGACCTACACCAAGACACATCATAATTAAAACACCAAAGGTCAAAGACAAAGAGAGAATTTTAAAAGCAGCAAGAGAAAGGAAGCTGGTTACTTACAAGAGTACACCCATAAGAATGTCTGCTGACTTTTCAATGGAAACTTTTTAGGCCAGAAGGGAATAGCAAGAAATATTCAAAGTTATGAAGAACAAGAATCTACAACCACGGATACTCTACCCAGCAAGACTTTTGATTAAAATGGAAGGTGAGACAAAGAGCTTCCCAGACAGAAAAAAGCCTAAGGAATTCATCACCAACAAGCCAGCATTACGAGAAATGTTAAAGGGTCTTATGTGAAAAAAGAAGAGGTAAAAAAGAAAATAGAAATAACAAATATGAATAATAAAATAACAGTAACAATGTACCTATCAGTAATCACTTTAAATGTAAACAAATTAAATGCTCCAATCAAAAGACATAGGGTAACCAAATGGATAAGAAAACAAGACCCATGTATATGCTGTCTACAAGAGACCCACTTCAGATCAAATGACACTCACAGACTGGAAAAAGATATTTTACACAAACAAAAATGAAAAAATAAGCTGAGGTAGCAATACTTATATCAGATAAAATAGACTTTAAAACAAAGGCTATAATAAGAGATAAAAAAAAAAAGGGCATTACATAATAATAAAAGGATCGATAAATCAAGAGGACATAACTCTAGTAAACATATATGCACCCAAGAGAGGAGCACCTACATACATAAAGCAATTATTGACCGACATAAAAAGAGAGATCAAAAGTAATACACCCATGGTAGGAGACTTTAACACCCCATTGACACCAATGGACAGATCTTCCAGGCAAAGATCAACAAGAAAACAATGGGCCTAAAAGACACACTAGAACAGATGGACTTAGTAGATATTACCAGAGCATTTTATCCCAAAGTAGAAAAATATACATTCTTCTTAAGTGCAAATGGAACATTTTTAAGGATAGACCATATGTTAGGACACAAATCAAGTGTCAATAAATTTAAGAAGATTAAAATCATATCAACCGTCTTCTCTGAGCACAATGGTATGAAACTAGATATCAACTACAAGAAAAAAAAACTGGAAAATACACAAACACACGGAGGCTAAATAACTTACTACTAAACAATGAATGGATTATTAATGAGATCAAGGAAGAAATCAAAAGATACCTAGAGACAAATGAAAATGAAAACACTATGACTCAAAATTTGTGAGACACAGCAAAAGCAGTCCTAAGAGGGAAAGTCATAGCAATACAGGCCTACCTCAAGAAACAAGAAAAAGCTCAAATAAATAACCTAACCTTACAATTAAAAGAACTAGAAGAACAGGAAAGCCCAAAGTGAATAGAAAGAAGGAAATGATAAAGATCAGAGTGGAAATAAATGAAATAGAGTCTAGAAAAACAATACAAAAAATTAATGAAACGAAGGGTTGATCTTTTGAAAGGATAAACAAAATTGACAGACTCTTAGCCAGACTCATCAAGAAAAAAAGAGAGAGGACTCAAATAAATAAAATCAGAAATGAAAGAGGAGAAATAACCACAGACTCCACAGAAATATAACGGATCATAAGAAAATACTATGAGCAATTATACGCCAACAAACTGGACAATCTGGAAGAAATGGATACATTTCCAGAAACATACAATCTCCCAAGACTGAGTCAGGAAGAAACAGAAAATCCGAACTGACCGATTACAACCAATGAAATCGAATCAGTAATCAAAAACCTCTCCCAAAACAAAAGTCCTGGACCAGATGGCTTCATCGGAGAATTTTACCAAACATTCAAAGAAGAATTATCATCTATTCTCAAACTATTTCAAAAAATTCTAAAAGAGGGAAGTCTCCCTAACTCCTTTTATGAGGCCACCATAACCTTGATTCTAAAACCAAGCAAAGAAATTACAAAAAAATATAACTATAGGCCAATATCTCTTATGAACATTGATGCAAAAATCCTCAACAAAATATTATCAAATCAAATTCAGCAATATATTAAAAATATCATATGACATGATCAAGTTGTATTTATTCCTGGGATGCAAGATTGGTTCAATATCCACAAATCAATTAACGCAATAGACCACTTTAACAAATTAAAAGATAAAAACCATATGATTATATCAATAGATGTAGAAAAAGTGTTTGACAAAAATCCAACATCCATTTATGATAAAAACTCTCAGCAAAAGGGGAATAGAGGAACCATACTTCAACATAATAAAGGCCATATATGGCAAATCTATCGCTAACATCATACTCAATGGGGAAAGGCTAAAAGCATTTTCCTTAAGATCAGGAACAAGAAAAGGATGCTCACTTTCACCCCTCCTCTTCAACATTGTATTGGAAGTCTTAGCCACAGCAATAAGACAAGAAAGAGAAATAAAAGGCATCCAAACTGGAAAAGAAGAAGTAAAACTCTCACTATTTGCCGATGACATGACACCATATATAGAGAATTCTAAAGAGTCCACCAAAAAACTGTTAGAACTGATCAATGAATTCAGTAAAATATCAGGTTATAAAATAAATATTTAGAAGTCGGTGACATTTTTACACACCAATGATGAACTTTCAGAAAGAGAAATTAAGAAAACAATCTCATTTACCATTGTATAAAAAACTATAAAATACCCAGGAATCAAATTAACCAAGAAGGTAAAAGACCTGTTTTCAGAAAATTATGTCATTGAAAAAAGATATTGAAGAAGATACAAATAAATGGAAGCATATTCCCTGTTCATGGGTAAGAAAAATCAACATCATTAAAATGGCCATACTACCCAAAGCAATCTATAGATTCAATGCAATCCCTATCAAAATACCAATGACATTTTTCAGAGAGCTAGAACAAATAATCCTAAGATTTATATGGAGCCCTAAAAAACTCTGAATAGCCATGGCAATCTTAAGAAAAAAGAACAAGGTTGGAGATATAGCACTACTGATATTAAACTATACTACAAGGCTACAGTAATCAAAACAGCATGAGACTGGCATAAAAACAGATATATAAATCAATGGAACAGAATAGAGAGCCCAGAAATAAATCTACGCCTATATGTTCACTTAATATATGACAAAGGAGGTAAGACTATACAATGGGGTAAAGACAGTCTCTTCAATAAATGATGTTGGGAAAATTAGACAGATACATGCAAAAAAAAGAAGCTGAACCACCTTCTTACACCATATATAAGAATGGATTCAAAATGGATTAAAGATTTAAATGTAAGATCCCAAACCATAAAACTTTTAGAAGAAAACATAGGCAATAAACTCTCTGATATTACTAACAGGAATATCTTTTCAGATATATCTCCTCAGGCAAGGGAAACAAAAGAAAAAATAAACAAACTGACTACATCAAGCTAAAAAGCTTTTGTACAGCAAAGGAAACCATCGACAAAACAGAAAGACAACCGACTGTTTGGGAGAAGATATTCGCTAATCATACATCTGATAAAGGGTTAATATCCAAAATTTATAAAGAACTTATACAACTCAACAACAAAAGCAATCCAATTAAAAAATGGGCAGAAGACCTGAACGTCTACTTCTTCAAAGAGAAAATACAGATGGCTAACAGACATATGAAAAAATGCTCAAGATCACTAATCATTAGAGAAATGCAAATTAAAACCACAATGAGATATCACCTCACACCTCAGAATGGCTACCATCAATAAATCAAAAAATAGCAAGTGTTGGTGAGAATGCGGAGAAAACGGAACCCTCATACATTGTTAGTGGGATCGCAAATTAGTACAGCCGCTATGGAAAACAGTATGGAGGTTTCCCAAAAAATAAAAATGGATATACTTTTTGACTCAGCAATTGCACTTCTGGGTATTTATCCAAAGAAAGCCAAAACAATAATTTGTAAAGATCTATGCACTCCAATGTCCATGGCAGCACAATTTACAATAGCCAAGATATGGAAGCAACCTAAATGCCCATCAACAGACGATTGGATAAAGAAATTATGGTTTATGTATATATATAATGAAATATTACTCAGACATTAAAAAAAATAAATCCTATCATTTGAAATAGATGGACCTAGAGGTTATTATGCTGAATGTAATCAATCAGACAGAGAGAGATAATTATCATATGATTTCACTTATATGTGATATCTAAGGAACAAGAAGAACAAACTAATCAAAAACAGACACAAATATAGTGGACAATTTGGTGATGGACAGAGGGGAGGGGACCTGGGAGAATGGGGTAAAGGGTTATAAAAGTACAAATTAATAGTTGACAGTTGGGCATGGGGAGCATGGCAGAGGGAAAGCAGTTAGCATTAATATGATGGCTAAGAGGAGGACCAGGAGAGGGAGGGGAGATGGTTTTATGAACATATAGATGCCTAACCAATGTACTGTATACTTGAAACTAATTTAAATAAATAAATTTATTAAAAATATAATAATGCTTGTTTTATATCATTTGGCATCAGAATTGCAATACTAAGTTCTAGGAGATTGTATGAAAAAAGAAAAGAAAATTGTGAATAACCAAAAGTTGACCTGTATCATGGCAATAACCCGAGAATTGTGTTGTCTTTTTAGATAATAACCAAGAAAGTATGCTGTTTTTCTAGATAAGTAAATAAAGTCTACCAAGAATGAGGGTAGGGCCATCTGTGTCACATGTTGCTGACGAGAGAATGGAGCAATTGCCATTAGATTTGCCATCACAATATCATTGGGAATCTTCACAGTCCAAATTTTACGAAGGTGGTAATAAAGGCATCATCTGAGCTCTATTGAAGAATGGAAAAAAAAAAAAAAACTTTGGAGAAAAGATGTCTATGTTTAATTCCTTTATAGCTATAAGAAGGAAGATGCATGTTTCTATTGTTTAATTGTTCTTCCCAAAGACTGAATTCTAAAGGAATCTAAAAAATTCTTCCTTTAGAAATATAACATCTACAAAGTCTTAGTTCTAGATTATGTTGAGTTAAGAGTATTGGACATCAATTTATTATAATTGTTCTTTCATTTCCTAATGATTACTATTATGACTACAGTAATATAAAAGAGCCTTACATAACATCATACACTAACTTACCCTCAATCTTAAAAAAAAATACATTATGGAGAAGTTTTTAATTTTTTTTCTTTACCATCTAGTTACTTATTATTTGTACACTTCCATAGAGAAAGGTGCTACGTAAGAAATAACACATTTAGAAAAAACAAAAACAATACAAGAGAACAAACAAAAAAAGAAAAAAACAAAACAAAAATGTGATCATTTATGGAGCCCTTAACCATGCTGTATGAAAGAGTATTTTATTAATACTATACACAAAGCACATTATTCCAAGTCATGTAAGTTCTTGTCCTTATATCTTTTTTGTGGGGTATTTTAACTTGTGAAATATAAAACTGTACATAGACAGTAGAGATTTTTTCCATGGAAGTGAGGTTATAGGAGACAATTTGTACTGGGGAGTTGCACAGAACATATGCAAAGTACGAACATTAAAAAACACTCTTTATTTTTTTTTAACAAATGTTTTGTATTTCTACCTTGTTCTAGCATACTGCATTTATTTAAAATGTAAAATGTTTTATTTTAAACCTTTATTATTTAGTGGTTTGAAGTAGCGGCTACAGCCAGCCTTACATATAATCATAAAGGCCAGTTGCATGGAGCACACTATATTGGAAGTGTTGTAAGAATCCTTCTACATACAAAAATTTTCCCAACTCTGTGCTATATGTATAAGCAAAATTCTTTAAAAAAATCCATTCCATAAAATTGAGGATTTTTTTTTCTGTTAATTCGTGTCATTTTAAATTTAATTTTGCATGTATAATACATTGTACCATTAATCTCTTAGCACCCAAAAGTCACTCTCTCAACTTTTGTCATCTGTACAGTGGGGATAACAACTAAATCTGTCCTTATGGAATTTTTGTAAAGATTAAATGAGTTAATTTATTTCTAGAAAGATGTTTGGTATAAAATGTGTTCATATATGTTAATTTTCGTTTCATATAGTCTATTTATTGAAACCTTAACATTTCAGGAATATTTTGGTTAACCCAGAGAATAATCTTGTTAGTTAGTAATATTATTATCCATATTTTACAGATATTATACATTTACAGGTCTAGTGAGATAAACTAGGATTTAAAAGCTCAACAACCTGCAGAGCTATTAAATAATGCAATCATTATTTTACTACATGTCTTTTATTTAATTTTTATGTCCATGCATACTGCATCTCAAATTATTTATAATTTTCTGATCTGAGTTGAAAGATCTTATAGAAGGAAAATTCAGGAAGTTCAAAGAAAAAAAGACTTTGAAGAAAAAAAATGCTGTAAAAGTTACTTACTATGAAAAATAAGAAATTTTTACTGAATTTGTCAAATATGAAACAATTTGTAATCATTAATGTAAATTTTATTAAAATACTTGAACAGAGGCAGATTTTAGAAATATTAGAAAATAATTATGTCCAGTGGTTGGAAATAATGGGTATGCAATACACTTTGCTAATACCAATCTTTAAAATGCCTATTCTGGATTAGGGACAAGTTTGAGAAGTTTATCAAGAAAACAAAGAGAATCAGTTAGCCTGTATCTAGAGTTAATAAATTTATAGAAGATTTGAACATACATGTATGGGAAAATAGATATGGTTGACTCTTTTATTCAAAAATTTTTCTATTCTTTTCATACATTCCATTTATTTCACACACACAAAACAACTCTGAATAAGAATATTTGATTATGTTCTATATTGGCTTAGAAAGCAGATATATAAAATCTTTGATTTCGATATCAACAATAATTTAAATTACCAAAACTACCAAGAAATAACAAAAATTCTAAGTTTTAAATTCTGCATTTCAAGTATGTGTTTATAGATGGGAAATTCTAAGTTAAATTTCAATTAATAGTCTGATCTTGGAAGCTAAGCAGGGTCGGGCCTGGTTAGTACTTGGATGGGAGACCACCTAGGAAGAATAGGGGTTGTAGGTGTAAAGAAAATAAATAAATAAATAAAAATTGAATTAATATACTTTATTTCTTTACAAGACACTTTAGTCCTTTTAAATTTGATTCTAAGTCAGGTTTATTAGATTCTGAATTTATTTTAACTTTTTTACTGATTTCAAGAGTTTGACTTGATAAAAGCTTTAGAAAAATTACTTATTGTGCAGCATATATTACTCTCAGTGCGAAATACATTTGCATGAAGTGAGTGTTCAACTATGTAATTAAATATGCTAACATAGTGATTACCTGTTTTAATTATGATACATAATTAGTATAAGCGCATATAATTATATAGTTAGATGAAACATCCATGTGATAAAAAATTTTACATTATTATTGAAAATTAAAATGATGAATTAAATAGTAAAGTGAATTAAATTTAGAGGAAATATTCATGGCTCTCAAGATATGCTCTGTAAATTTCTTCCCTATTGATTAGCAGTTGTTTGTTTAGGCTAACTAACTGAACTCTTACTGTTGTTTTTAAGTTACAAATGAAAGAAAGAAGAAAATTAGTTCAAAATATTGCATTGAGTTATATAGGTGACTATTTGAATCACCCAGAATAATTTGTTCTCTAATGGAAAAGTAAGAGATTTCCTAACGTCAAGAGTGCCTAACAGGAGTTCGATGCAATTGATTTTAGAAAAACTTAGAGGAAACATTTTAAAATTAAGGTAATTATCTTTGATAGATATTTCTACAGATATAAATTATTCCTTCATATCTAAAGAGTAAGTCAAAGTAGTTATTTATCTAGAAATCTTTTTACTATAATATTACCCTGCTTACTGTTAGTTTTTTATCAGTAATATGTTTTTACTTTTATTTTTTTAATGTCGAAGGTAGGAAATTGGTAAGAGCTGCTTTAAATTTTCATTGAGGTAAAATTATGAAGGCTGTTGCACACAACGCCAATCACATATAATAACCAGTTATTATAAATATACATATTTACATAAATATGTGTTGCATAATTGAGTAATTTAATTAACTCATTAGTAAATGGAACCATATAGAAATAACTCTTGGCCACATTCATGTGCTCATTCCTGTGTTACAGCAGAATTAGAATTTTTTTTTAAGAAAAAAGTAGAGGATGGAATAAGATGCCCTTGCATTCAGTTATCCTGAAGGGTCTATTCAATATTTTTAAGGTATTAACCTCAGCTCCTGGAAGTCATACAACATGACTATCCTTAATTGACAACACAGAATGTTGATACACCAAGCGCTTGTCAGAAAAATATAACCCTTTGATAAATTACACCGAGATTATCTGAATATTCATTGAGAATTGCCCAAAGGATATTCAGTCCATACTGTTTTCCAGATAGTCCACATTTAATAGAATCCCCAATTTGCAGCATATTTAAACCATATTAAGTTAACCTGTCATTGAATTGTCTGGAATGAACTGTGCTCTTCATTTTTATATAAAAACTCTGTATCTCAACCTGGAAATGCCAGAGAAACATCCATAGAAAAAAAATTCCTTTCTAGCTTGCACAGACTGTCAATGTAAAAACAGAGCTAGAAGACTATTGGGTTCAGGGGTCTGAAGAAATGGAATCAACAGTTGTTGATATTAAAACATTTTCTAGATTTGGCAGAAAATCTCATTATGAATATAAAGTCTTCTGAACACTACATAAGGGGTCTGAGTAGAGTAGAAAAATAAATGAAAGGGATCATTGCTTAATAGAAACTTGTAATATAAACAAGGGGACACAACGTATATTAAGTAAATATACATGATATATCAATCTGCATTTAATGATTGGGCCTTTAATCTTCCTACTGTCTGTCTTTGTAGTTAGCAAGTTCCTCTTTGAAATTCCTGGGAAATGTAGTATATACATATATTATATTATATATTAACTATATATATTATATATCATATGACATATAATATATATTACATTATATTATAATGATATATGATATATATTACATTTTTCAGTCTAATGCCACACTTACTTCTCCTTCAATTTTTGTTCATTCTCATATCAACGACCTTGTTTTTACTTAATATTGAGATTCATATGTTTTCACAGAAGGCTGCTGAGTATATACGTGTGGTATCTATCAACAATTCAATCTTACATACAAACAAATATCCTCGTTTAAAAAACATTCAATGTGCCCTGAAATTTGAAATATTTCACTTTATATTTCGTCTTTCAGTATTACAAAGTGCAGGTTACATTCTTAAAATATTGTTTGTCATGTCTTTTTCAAACAAAATATGTTGCATAGGTTGTAGGATTCATAAAAAGTCTTCAGATATGCAAAAGCATCAATAATACTTTGTGGTTGTTAGGACTTCTCAGTTTTGTAGAGTTATTGTTATTAGTGCTCTTCTGACATATTGTCAATTCATATAATATCTAGATAGTTACCCAATTAGTTCATAATTTGTGTTTTGTAAAAATAGTAATTATACTAGAGTTTACAATCATGAAAAAGTACTTTTTACTAATTTTGTAGTTTTAAAAAAGATCATGTAGCCAGCTCATGTAATTCATATTATATCAAAAAATATTTTTTATCACTTATTTCATTCTTAAGCATGACTCAATGTTATAAAATGTATTAAACTTAAAACAATGAATACTACCAATAACTCTGCTTGTTCTTATTCAAGTATCTTGATTTTATCTCAAGCAAAATTCATAATCATCCTATTGAGAAATAATAAATATACAATAATCTTTTTAAAAAAAATCAAGAAATAATATGCATATAACATAGTCCAAGCAGTTTTCAGCACTTTGCATATCAATTCATCTGAAAATGACAGTAACACTGTATTTTATAGGTGAAGAAACCGAGGAAAAGAGAGATGAAGTAATTTATTTAAAGTCACACATAAGTAAGTGGAAATGGTAGGATTATAACCTGGTACCAGGTATGAGAAGTAGACTATCTGAATCTAAGATGCCAACGCTTACCCACCACACCACTTGGTCATTTGATACAATTATTAGAAGTTTACTTTGTATATATAAGTATTTTAAGTATGGCAAATACTTTCCCTTTATTTTAGAATTATACTAACTTTTATTTTACATATTTTAGTTCAAGCCCGGTATTGTGAAATTCTTTTCTGCGCATAAAGACTTAATTTTTGCCTTTTTCTATATATGAGGCATAAACACACATGTTCAATGTCCTCTGTCAACTAGTTTATCTTTAACCCGTAATTCATAATTTGTTCAGGCGTCTGTGATAAAGACTCACTGAAATTATGTTGATTTTGCATTGATTGTCATAAAATAGTTGCTGCCATTCATTAGTTCTCAAGAGGCCAATTTCAGTTTCGCACAGAACATAAATTCTATTACTCGTTTATGAACATTTATTGTTTATTTTGTACAGTATTTTGGTAAATGTTTCTACCTTTATTCTTTACTGCTGATTTTTTAAAAATTTCCTTAGAAAGCAAGTTTATGTAGAATAAATCTTATCTTCAAATTAGATTATAGTAATTAGAAAATATTTAGAAGAGATTCTTGCCTCTCAAAATCTATACATTCTCAAATGGGGAAAACCCTGAACACAATATAGACAAAAGATTTTTACCACTTCCGATGTTTCCATTCTATTTTCAGTTCTTTCACTAACTTCTTTTTAAGTGTCATGATGAAAGATGTTGATTAATATAAAATTACTTTATTATAAAAAATGAAAATGTATGCAAAAGTTATCAAAGCAAAGAATAGTCTTAATGTAAGACAAATCATGGGGTCCCTATATATACCAACAGTGACTGAGAACACAAATAATACAAAAAATTCTCTTCATTTTTCATGTTTGTGGAAAAATAAAGATTGCCACTCTTATACTGAGATATTTTCTTCAGGAATTCTATGGGACTTTTGATGACATTTATAATTAGTTATTAAGGTAATATGAATTTGTCCAGTAAACTTTCTCTAGTGAATTAGGATGAAATAATGTGTTCCTGTTGTCTCTATAAACTCGTTACCTCAAATTCGTAAAATCTTTATCAGACCCCTCTGAAGTTACAATTTAGCCATGATAGCAGGACTACATTTATTCAATATTTCAATATCCAAAATTAAAGACAGAAATCAAGAGGAGACTTTGCGGTTTTATTCATGGCTCAAGATTTCACTGACATTTTTTTCATGACTCTCATTAATCATTGGCATCATATGAGTGTTTTCCTTAGGCTAGTTCCCCTCGTGGTTACAAGATAACTATAGCAGCTCCAGAGCACAAATCCACATGAGAAGGCTCAGAGACAGAATAGAACTTAACTTTTTTTTTTTTTTAATTGAAGAATACTTTTCCCAGAAAACTTCTTATAAGACTGTTCCTGATATCACAATGGCCTGAATTGCCTCACATACTTATACCTAAACCAATAACTAGTGAGGGAAATTGGTAATTTCAGCATACCCTGATTTTTATGGACTGTTTGTTTTTGTCTCCACCAAATTCATAGGTTGTAACCCTCATCAATGTGATGGTATTTGGAAGTGGGGCCTTTGGAAGGTCATAAAGATGGAGTCCTCATGATGGAATTAG
The DNA here is from genome assembly GCF_000325575.1 of Pteropus alecto. NCBI lineage: Eukaryota > Metazoa > Chordata > Mammalia > Chiroptera > Pteropodidae > Pteropus > Pteropus alecto. The sequence continues at coordinate 7,675,815 of NW_006494613.1, forward strand.
TACTTTAATAAAAAGAGACACAAGAGAGCTTACTTTCATTCTGATCTCTGCAATACAAAAACAACTATAAGGCAGCCGTCTACAGGTCAGAAAGAGAATTCGCACCAGGCATCCAATCTGCCAGCACTTTTTTCTTGAACTCTTCATTCTGAAGAATTGTGAGAAATGTTTGTTGTTTAAGCCACCCAGCAACCTGAACTAAGACACTGATGTACTCTTTGGTGTTTGAAATTGGGACTGTTTTCCCGAGTCATGGCTGTGCACAAGAGTGCAGATAAAGGAAGGAGTCATCTTAAGAATAGAATTTATGTACGGCAGAACAGAAAAATAGACTCAGCCTGAGTCCTTAAAATTTGTAATTAACGAAACAAGCCTTGGGCTGCTCACTAAAGTATTCTATGTGGAGAATCAATTGCTGAGTGTTTAATCATTATAGTCACTGTTACAGCACTAATCAATGCATAACTTATAAAGTAATATGAGCAATGTGTAAAAAATCTATATAAATATTGCATTACATAAAAGGTCATACAGATTCTACAAGAACGTTTTATTTAAAAAATGCAGTAATAGTAATCTTAAATCATTGCTAGAATGGAAATGTTTGAAAATCTAGAATAATGTATCCTCAATTCATAGGAATTTTTCACTTTGTTATAGCATTGGGGATTTTCAGTTTTAATAACCACCAAAATAGATAGTAATTAAAATGTCTTCTTGAGTAATATAGTTCTAAAATATACTGAACCATTTTAACATAAATATTCATGACTAATTTAAATACAATTAAAATTTGCCATTTCTTTTACAGCTCATGATTAATGTTTTAGATAAGTTTTTCAAATCATTTTTAATATGTAAAACTCTATATCAAATCTCACACCCAAATTATTAAATAAACCAAATTTATTCTTATATTTCACTTCAATACAACATTCTTCTACACTCTCCTGACTACCAAAAAATAAATCTTTTCCATATATAATACTGTAAATAGCAGCTTTTTGTCATTTTTGTTTAATTATTATTGTTTTTCTTATTTTGATGAAAAAGAAATTCATCAATAAATGAGGTGAGATAAATTTTAAATTTTGTTATTTTAATCCTTCCCGAGCGAATTCTATATTTATATAGTAATGTTGAACCTAACACTTTAAAAAATCTGGACCAATGTTTTTTGTACTAACATTTATAGTAATATATCACCATTTTCAATGTTTTCTTTGCTTAAAAGTAGCATTTTTCTACCAAAGAGGCCAAAAGTATATAAAGAATAGTGTGTCACTGAATATCCACTATCCTGATGTGCAAGAGTGATAGAATGCATGCTATGAGTATTAGAAGAAACTTAAAAAAAAGAGATATAATTAATAATTCATATTGACCTATTACCTGTAATGAATTAATGGGCAGTGGAGGTTTATATATCTCTCAAGTCTAGTAAGGAATCAGTCATTGTGGTTCATATTCTCTAAGGGCTAAGCTTCATGACACTTGCAAATAGAATTAACTCTTTAATAGGTAAAGTAACATATGGGCTTTAAAATAAAAACTCATTAAAAAACTGTCAGTGAAAAAGCTGATAATCAGATACAAACATACTTTCCATTACTTTTTATCAGTAAGACAATGCTTTTCCTAGACATTCTCTTTTTATAAAATATTACACACAATAACATAGTATAATGTACCAGATTCCATGAATGACCCTTCTGACAAATATATCCTTAAACGCAGGATAATTTTTTAGTGCTTAAAAATGCATCCTTGAGTTCCAACAAATCAAAGACTCTAGAGGACAATAACAAATAAAAATTAAAAATCTTGTGTGATAAGATAATTCAAAGCTAGCTTTCACCTTGAAGGTGTATTTCAAAACTTAATGAGTTTGACCTTAATTTTAATGGTTACACAAGTTTAGAGATGAAGGAAATAAAACCCAGAGCTCACCCAAAATAGAAAGTATAATTGTATAAACTACATAAAGCTCAAATTTTCATATAATGTACCTCAGTACAAGGCTGATTGAGAAATAAATCTCCAAAGTAGAAATAAGCCATAAATAAACTTTTCTTTTTTGAATTAGAATTGGGTAAATGAAGAAAAGAAAAAAAAAATCTCAATTGAAAATAAAGATCTTCAAATCAGCTGTTGTATAGATTCATGGCATAAATTTACATGGAAATATTTTGGAGCCATATAAATATTGGAATTTATTGAGTATTCCAAAATAAATTTCACTTAAAGCACTCTACCAGAAGGCAGCTACGGAATTTATTTCAGGAAGAAAACAATCTCATGTCGATCTTAATTATTATAAATAAAGATCCAAAAGAACTTCGAAACCAAAATTAAGACAGTGCTCGATTAAAGAAACAGCAAGGAGACTGAATTTGCAGAAAGAACAGACATTAGAAATAAATATGTGAATACTTCAAATATTGATAATATAAGATATAATTTAGTTGAATATATTTAAAGGATTTTAAGAAGTAACTGAGAATATTGATAATATGATAAATCATGAGGAAAATATATAAAGCAACTAAAAAATGTATAACTTTGTAAAAGAGCCAAATAGACTATATATATACATATATACATATATATGTGTGTGTGTGTCTGTATATATACATATATACACATATATGTGTGTGTGTGTCTGTATATATACATATATACACA
>NW_006494613.1:7678730-7686594 GCF_000325575.1 Pteropus alecto
TATTTACTGGATTAAGTAAGCAGCATATTAGATGCAACTGAAAAGAAAGATCAGTTAACTGGAATTTAAATTGAATTAAATTATTCAAAATGTAACTAAGAAAGTAAAATAAATTGAAAATATGAAAGAGAGGTAAAGGATAAGGTAAGTTGATTTAATATATGTCCGATCAGAGTTCCTGAAAGACCTAAAAAGTGAGAAATGTTCACAGAAGAGATATTAAAGAAAAATTTTTCAGAATTGTTAAAAAAAATACATCATAAATTTTAGATTCAGAAAATTCAATGCATCTCAAGATGAATAATAAAATAAACCCATACCTCAATGCACCTTAAAACATTCATCAAACTCAAAGATCTGAAAAAATATCTTAAAAAAAATAAGCCGGGATGAGTGAGAACACAGGGATATTAAGCAGTATGAGCTCTGTTAAACCAGACAATCCCCAATTTTGTCTTTGAAATTGGAAATTCCTATGTCAGTTCAAAATATTTTGCATTCTTCTTCTATATCTGAGTAATTTCCCATATTTCTTAAATATCTCCTCAGTGTAGAAATCAGAAATCATACTGTTATTAACTACAAATAAACCAATATAAACATAGATACTGTCAGTTGGATGTATTCACATAGGAATTTTATTTAGAAGAGAGAAATGTATGAAAGAAAGCATTATGCGGATTTCAGTTTTTGCTAAAGAGACAGCTTCTTCTGACTGGGAAGTGGCAATTGATGTCTTTCTGGAATCTGGTGTTCAGAATCAACAGTTCAAGCTGCTACAACTGTTTCCCCATTGTAGTTTGACTTTGTTCTTAGATTCTATTCCTCCACACCAGATTCTAGTCCACTTGGAGAGTCTGTGAACCAACAATACCGTTAAATATATAAAATTTATCTCTGGCTAAAGTTGCGAGAGTATTTTTTAATGTTTGCTTCTAAAAACACTGCTTATTACAGAAATTGACATTTATTGTGATTTCAGCCTGTAGACTCTAAGAAGATGAGAATCAAGGATAGGTTAACTAGCTTCAGTGAATTTAAAGAGCATAAAGTATCCCCTCAGTATTTGAGTATGAGACTCAAGCAACCTATGGCAAAATGATTAATAGATCATTTTCTTTGATCATCTGTAACAAATTGCAAATTGAGAGCAAGTCCTTGGAAGATATAATAGGCTCTTTCCAAAAAATACCATAAAGTTCAAGATAAATAAAAGAAATAGCTAATTGATTTTTCTACATATATTGGAGGACATACAAAATGAGCCTTTCATCAGTCTTAATTTCAACCCCCCAAAATGTTATAAGAAATAGGTACTTTCTATAATTGTGCTAGGAAAAAAAAAAAAAAAAACTTGATTTCTTCTAGTTATGAGCTAAAATAACTGCAAATCACAAATTGATATCAAACTGTAAATAAATTTAATCCCAAGCCTCACTGTATCTCTGATGTAATAGTTTGGGCCCTATTATAAAAAAGCTTTATAAGCTTTAGCTAGTAAGCATCTTAAACATCTAAATCTTTCCTCCCCTGTCCCATGAGTTATTTTATTTTTCTTTTTTTGCTGTGGTACTAGAAAACCTTGAGACAATCTTACCAAAGAGAAATCAATTCCCCTCATGTTTCACACCCAATGCCAGTCACTGCTTCTAAATATAACTACAGTTAGATTCCGGCATTTCCTCCATGTGAAATACAAGCTTTCAGTCCTGAGAAGGGAAAGTGCAAAAGAATTGCTGTTTTCTTGTAGAGGAAGGTCATCAAGAAGACATTACTGCCAATTTAAACCACGAGCTGGACTCAAGCAACTGGAGGCTCTATACTCCCTCCTCTGTGGATGGAATGTGTATTCTGCTTGCCTTCTCTACACTACAAGCTTCGTAAGGACACAGCCTTGAGAAACTAATGTGGTGATGAGATCATCTAGATGGGGTAAGTGACTAAACCCAGTTAAGACCTCCCGTGTATGTGACTGAACCCAGTTAAGGCCCCTGTATAAACTTATAATTTAGCAGTGGGTGTGGAGAACTACCAGTTTGCAGCCATTCAAGACAACCTTCATCAGTAAGTTCTCTTGCTTATTAAACCTGCCACCTACCAATCCAAAGTAGTCTACCTTTTTCTTAGTTCTCTCTCTTCCTTCCACATAAGGTGGCATGTTTCACATTACACCTGGGAAGCTATCTGCCAGGTTTACAAACCAACATTTACATAAACTCAAATTCTGATAGTATGTATATATGTTGATGGTATTAGAACAAAAAGAGAGGAACATATTTTAGATGAGACTGAATTTTTATGCCAGGAGAAATTACCAGAAATTTTGGATAGAATACACTGGATTAAAAAAAATATTGTAATTCCAATTATTTCCTGGTAGGTTGACTACAACCTGGATTTAATGGAACCTTACAGTAAATGAAATTGAGATGCCAAAAAGTTCATGGACTAATTTGGAGACAATAATCTGAGGATTTAGAGTGGAATTACCATAAATGGTCAACTCATTCACCCCTCAATAATGGCCCTCTTGGAAGCACAGAAATCACTCCCTTCATCATGACTTAGAGCATACATTGCTGAGGGAGAGTGCCAGCAACATTGAAAAGCATTGCTAGTGTTTTTTTTTTGTTTGTTTTTCTTTTTTCTTTTTCTATGATCTAAGATGCTGGCAATGATGCCATTAGGATAGATTACCAGATTTCAATAAGATGATGTTGTGGGCTGAACTGTGTCCCCCTCAAATCCATGTTCAATTCCTAACCTCTAGTACTTCGGAATATGATTGTACTTGAAGTTGAGGCCTTTAGAGTGGTAATCAAGGTAAAACGAGGCATGTAGTTGGGCCATATTCAATACTACTGGTGTCCTTATAAAAAAGAGGAGACTACAATACATACACACATAGACCAAGAAATGACCGTGTAAGCACACAGTAAAAAGACGGACATCTGCAAAACAAGAGGAGAAGCCTCAGAGGAAACCAAACATGCTGTAACCTCAATTTTGGACTCTTAGCCTCCAAATTGTAAGAAAACACATTTCTGTATTTTAAACCTTCTGAAATTTTGTTACTCCAGCCATTACCCATCTGGTAGATGGGTACTAAGCAGACAGAAAACAATTAATTTCTTACCTACCAAAGATAAAGGGAACGTCTATTGTAATATTCAGCAGAAACAGGGTACAATCTGAGCACCTTGATCAAACTAGACTATGATAGTAGCAAAAAATATACGAGTTCTTAGGACCAAAATATATCAGATTCCACTAAAGTCTTACTTGACTTGTGTAATTAAAAAAAAATAGATCTAGATCTATGTCTGTCTGTCTATCTATCTATCTATTTATCTGCAGGAAAAAAAAAAAAAAAACCACTTGGCTGAACCTAAAGTATACATTAAGGACTCTCATATAATTCTTAAACTTTCACCATCATATCACAGAACCAGGGCCCCTCAATTAAAAGTTAGAATGGAAAACTTTGAGAAAAGACTCTGTGATAAAAACCTAAGATGTGTGGTAATGTTTTCCCACATTTTTCCAAAAGGTATATATGGTTATTTACCATAAAGACTATTGGGCAAAGGGTAATAACCAAACATTTTAATGATCATATTGAATAGTTTAGCCTCTTACCTCCCAGTCATTGCAATATACACTCTAATGTGTACAAAAGTAGAATGGACATTTACAATAGTGTCAGATTTGGAGATTACACCTAAGATTAATAATACAGACTTCTCTTCACCAAGACTGACCTTTCTGAAGCCAATTCAGTAGAACTGAATAGTTATAAAAGAGACCATATGGCCTAACAAGCTTGCCATATTTACTATCTGACCCTTTACAGGAATAGTTTGCTTACCCCTGGTTTAGATTTCATAGTCTCTAAGGTGGAAATGTATTAAAATGAATACAACAATGGCTTTATGGAAATCCTCTTGCAGTTGGGGGTTCTTGATGGCACTGTTTGAACAAGTAAAATGAGGGCTCCCAGTGTTGAAGTATGCAGTTGTACTTATTCAAAAGGCAACATAATGAAGGAATAGAGAGTATACTTAGAACTGAATAATAAAGATCTTAGGAAGATTAAATAAATCCTTATAGGAAAGACTTGCATAAACTTATATCCTTCATGAATGAAAGCTGTATCACCCCATCAGATAACAATCAGCTGAAGTGCCAGCTGTGAACAAAGTGGCTATGGTCAGGTAGTGGAAGAAAAAAGTATAAATACCAGTTGCAGTCATGTGACCAGTTATTAAGCTAAATACTGAATTATCTACTTATATATTGTCCTGTGGTCTCATGTATTTATGTATAAATTTTTAATTTTCTTTTCCTCAGTCTACTTCAATTTTAGATATTTATTTTAGTAGTATTAAGTTTTAGAATTTGTATAATATAAAAACAAAATGAAATGAGAGGAAAAATGAATATCACTCAGAAATCCTGAAAAATCAAAACCAAAACTTGGTTATGAATCAGTAAATGATAAAGTTTTGGGTTGTTCCAATTTGGGGAAGTGAGCAATCAAGACCACTGCATTGCATAAATCTAAATGGTATCTTCCATATTATATTATACATAACTGTTATCTTATAGAATAAAATGTGACTAAAGTGCCTTCTTTAAGTCATATACAGCAAGGTTGCCTGAAAAGTCATCACATGTTTTATTTTCATATTTACACTTGATATTTATAATATGTAAGAGAGAAATCTTCTGTTGTTATTACTTTGGTTGGTATTGTTTGGAAATTTAAGTATGAAAGAAGGGTGTACAGGGATGTTAGACTTATGAACATTTGTTATGACTGGAGTCCCCTCACATCGCTTGTCCACTCTTCATTGCGAAACATCTCCCTAACCTCATTATAAGCTAGAGTTACTCTTTTCCAGCATCCTTTGAAGAGAGGACACAGGTAGGTAATTTCATCACTCAATCAGATACATCCAAATTAAGTTTGGATTCAAAGCAGAGTAATATGAGAAAACAAGAGCCACATCAAATTTATGATTTGGTGAAGTGACAAAGGTAGCATTGACTGAAGTTTTGTGTTGAGTTCTGGTGGCATTGGGTGATAGGCAGCCTGAAAACAAGGTTGAACAATGTTCTCAGGTTCCTATACCTCAAACATGACTTTCTATCCTCTTGGAGAGACTTGCATTGTCTAATATTTTTCTTAAAAATTCTTCTTCCTGAACTATATTGTGTGGGGTTTGTTTTGGGCATGTAAGGGTCCTAAATCAAACAACATCTTTACTTTGTAGTATTGGTGACGTGAGTGATAGCGAGCTGAACAGCCCAGAAATAGAGTAACACATTATTTTACACAGAAATTATATTATACATATGTCAGTGCTGAGCTGATCAAGAAGGGAAGGTTTCGGTGGTGAGATGCCCAGTTGAAAGAACGCACAAGGAGTTGACATGAGAATGAAATGGCAGGCACCAACTTCATTGCCGGGAGAGTGCTTTTGTTGAAGAGAGTGCTATTCTATTGCGGGGAGCACACTTTAGCTTCTGCTTTCTTCTGCTGCTCCCAAGAGACCACATGTGCTTTAAATATGTCAGAGGACAATAGTGGCCTTCTGCCACACATGCATGATACAATAAACTGAATTATACTTACATAAGTTAGGTGCAGGTGCCCTACTACTCTAAAGTAACATTCTAAATCCAGAGTCCTATCCTTAGCCGTGAGACTGGATCACAGCCAGAACTGGGACCCACAACATGTAATTATACTGACACTATAAATAATTTCTATATATGTATATAGAAAAGAAAGATCAAGATTTTAATTTATTTCAGTAAAAATATTATGTTTTATTAATCATTAAACATTTTACCTGCCTGTTTTTGGTTGTTGTTGTTGTTGTTGTTTTTAATATAAATACCATCACTACTGGCACATGAATTCACTCATATTAGAAATATAGCTTGAATAGTTGAAACAGAAAATTGACAGAAGTAGATAAACTTTTATCAAATTCATCCTACAGGAACAATTCACCCCAAGACACATATTAATTTTATTTTACTTTTGACAATTTGCCTTTTTTAAGGTAAATTCTACTGTTTACAATGTTTAATAGCAGAATATCTGGTAAAAGATTGATGGCCATCATGCATACCATACTTTAGTTATGTTTTACTTCATATATATAAAGTAAGTATTCTGATTTTCTGTACTTATACTGACTGAATCGTTTTTAAATCTGGTTTATAAACTACATTTCAAAAATTGTAAACATGGATACATAATATTTGTGGCAGTTTTCCAAATTAATTAACTAATTAACATGTCATATATATATATATCAATGAAATAGCATCTTTGTGTGTGTGTGCACGTGTGTGTTGGGGAGTAGGAAAGATCAGGAAGATACAAGATGAATACCAATCCCTTTTTAGAATTTAAAATTTCACTGTAAGACTGTATAATGAAAGGATAACATGTATTAAAAGCTATATTATGCTTTTTGGAATCTTTAATTTAATGCTTCTCTAGATTTTTATTATTGAGAGCAAATATACCTAATTTAATTTAGCATATTCTTTCTATTTTATGACATTAATGCTATTAATGGGTTTTTATAATTAAATATGTTGTAATAATAAGATAATAAACCAAATATATAATTTAATTAGCCTTTAGAAGAAAAAAGTGTTTTAGTTCAGAAAAACATCATTTTAACATATTATTCAGAATCATGGAAATTCAATTTTATTTAATATTTTAAAATATATCAGCTTAATTTTGTCTATATTTTAATAAAATTATTCTCTTTTTAGAAACCAGAAATTGCTGCTGTCAGCCTCAAATCCTTTGGGCAAAGTGGTTTTCAAATATGTAAATTAAATGTAAGAAATCGTAGTTTTATTTTATTAGATGTAGGCATTCTGACTAATAACATAAAACATGTATCCTATCTATTATGTATGTTTCTGTGAGTATCCAAGAGTCAATATACATTAAAAAAAAATAATAATAAGACCTTCATGATAAGAATAAGGACCAGAAAACTCTAACGAAAAATAAATAACTCTCCAATGGTGTTAATGGAAACAAAAAATAAACAAAATTGAAATACTAAAAGATAATATAAAAGACCTTCAATTCTACTGCCCAGTCAGCCAATAAAACAGATTTAATAAAGTAAGACAAGCAAAGAGCTGTTTCCTAAATATATGCCTTCCCTATTTCCATCTCATTTTGTACATCTGCAATTTTTAAAACAACACCCTCTTAAAAAAACAAAAAGGCAACAAATAAGAAGTGATATAATGTACTTTCTAAAGTGTGGTACAGCCCAATCTTTTGGACATAATTTTCAAGATAATTAATTTACCAGAGTCATTATTATTTAATTTATCTTTTGTACAGGAGAGGAAAAAATAGAGATTCTTATACTGTTTTGTTTTTACTGTAACAGAAATGTGTTTTTTTTTTTATTTCTGAGTTCATTATACTATTTGTATAAAATTACAAATTATAAATAATAAAAATATAAGGCTTTCAGAGTTTAAAAATTACATTCTAGAAGAAAATATTAAATTTATGAAGTTAAAAACAGCTCAAGAGAAAATAAGGACATTTACATATAATTTCATAATGACAAGAGTTAAGATATGGAACAAGTTAATTGAATACTCTGACCAACTAATATCATTCATCTATATAACTTTAACATTTCCTTATTGCATCTGTATAAAAATGTCTTTCCATAATTCTAGAATTGCTGTTACAAAAGTGTTCTTTTAAAAAGTTTGTAGTTTCTCACTGCTTTGTTCCTGGACTAAGTAGGAAACATTCATCTTTCACTATTAACTGTATATTATCGGTGTTTTTTTT
>NW_006494613.1:7686648-7700354 GCF_000325575.1 Pteropus alecto
TTATTCCTAATATGATGATAATTTTTTCTAATGAACTCACATTGAATTTTGTTGAATGCTTCTGCTGTATACATTAATATGACCATGAATTCTTTTTTTACAGTGTTGGTAGGAAGATTATATTGATTCATTTTGAAATATTAAATTCTTACATTTTCAGGATAAGTGTCACTTGGTTTAGCATTATTTATATAAATTTATTTATTATAATATATATTATTATATATTATACATACTTATTTATATATTTCTAGATTCTATTTGCTATATCGTAGGGCAATTTGCCTATAAGTTTGATAAATATTGGTCTCTTTTCTGGTAATATCTTTGGTTGTGATATCAGAGTAGCGCCAGTCTGATAACTGTCGTAAGTATTCCCTTTTCTTTAATTATCAGAGTTTGCGAAGTATTTATAATATTTCTTCCTTAATTATTGACTAACACTGACTATTTTGAAAGCTATTAAATAATTTTAAATAAAACACAACCAAATTTAGAGAACACACAAAAATATCAAACTCACTATTTGGGCACTTTGTTTGAATTACATTAATTTTTAAAGTTTCAAAAATTTTTAAAATCTGATTGATGGTGAGCATCCAATAAAGTGTTTACTGAAACGTTTATATTTTAGCTCAAAATAAGCATTTCTACAAATGATTTGCAGTTCAATTTCTTTGAATGTATATCTATACATATATGTATATGAAAATATATTTTTTATTTTTTATAAATCTATCAAATGCTTACTTTGGATTAGTGAAATATCTCAGCCTGTTCAGATGCAATTACAAATTATGTACATACCATGAACAAGTCTAAATATATTTCTGTTCCAGAGTTTTTCAATTTTGTAAGGACATTGAGCTTTACAACAATCCTTTATTTCATCGAAATGTTAGTCAAAATATTATCACCACAAAAAGAAATATTTTTCTTAACATTGAACTTTCAACTTTGTTTATAAAAGGATTCATAGAAATACCTGATGTTTAACTTTCGAAAGAACGAGCTTTCGAAATTTAAACATTAATTTCATAAATTTAATAAAAAATGTCTATTAATGGAACTCATCAGTTTTTTTATTTTGAGCACATACTATAAATTGGCACAATATAATCATTTGCTAAGTTCTTATGAAGCTGAAAATTTCACAATCTTCACTTTTTGTATGTCAAATTAATTTAGAGAAAGTCTAAAATGAGCCAAATTAACTTAAAAAATAGTCATTTATTCAAAATAAAAAGTTATGTTTCACAGAATAATATGTAAATGCAGTTCCATGGATGTATATGTCAAAATTTTGTTTTCAGGAAAATTTTATTCTAAAATAGTTATTAACCTTTAAATAAGTTTTGTAGTTTCTTTTGCAGATTTGTGTCATATAGTTTGCATGTAATTTTACCTATCAGCAGAGATGTGATAGTAGGTACTCAATGTCAACAAACATCTTGTGCAAATTGCATTTTCATTTTGAACATTGTGGAAAAAGGAAATATGATTCTTCATTTTTGTTAAATAGGAACTGTATTGTTAGGTTGTGCCCATTGCTTCTAAAGGCTTTACTAAAAAATAAAAAAAGTGTCACCAAAGAATAGAAGTAATAAACAGTTGTTGAATCAACCTATAAGATAAATGACAAAACTATTATAATACAAACTCAAACTATTTTCTGTATGCTTTAAGGCAAGACGATTTGGCCTCTTCTTCCTATATATATCTCACATAGACCAAACTTATAATTTCTCATATTTCATATGGGCTTTTAGGCCTGATGGATCTTAGAATACTTAGCTAGCACACCAAAATGACCAGCTGGGTAACACCTAAGATTCACAGGTGTTAGTCATCCCAAACACTGATTTCTGAGTGCATTTCATTTTATTTGTAAATTCACCACACGGGAGAAGTCTACTTTGCCCTCTCTGGCTTACTGTAATAAAATTAATACTAAAACTATAGTAATAAAATTAATAATAATACCTCATTGAAATGAAAAATCCCACCAAGTGCTAAACCATAGGAGACAGTGGGACAGCACTAATTGAACATTACAATCTCGGGCAAACTAAAATATATGCCACTCATTATATGAACCTTTACCTTCCTTTCTCTTGGCTACTACATCATTATTTTTACATTGTCACAGTTTATAGCAAGAACACTTTTTATCGGTAAAATTAAATCTTCATTGTCTTGATCAAAAATTTATTTCAAACTTTGGAATTAACAATTGATATTTAAAATATTTTGACCATAAAACTATGAAATGCAAAGCCATGTAATATTTGAGTCCATAGATTGCACTCACTGAATATGTGATAGTTGAAGGAGACATTTAACTAAGAAAACAGACAGAAAGTAGGATTGTGGGTTATAAAGTTGGGGAATTTTCAGTTATTAATTTATTTGTTAAATACATATTTTCAAAATGAAATATACCCTTTAACTACAACTATACATCTTGTTAATAGTACTGCATGTTATGGTGGATGTATTTCTATTTGAAGGCATTTATCTCTGAACTCTATGAATTATAGCTATCATATGATTTGTTTACTTTCTTACATGGCTGCATGTTCATAATCCTGGGCATTTTTATAGTTGTCTTCTGACCACCAACTCTTCTCATACTTTGTCTTTGTTGTTGTTGTAGTTGTTATTTTGTCCAGAGTCCATTTTTAAATACTTTTAGTAAGGAACAGTCTATCTATTTGCAAGCTGAAAAATATTTTTAGATTTTTCTTCATAATTGAGTGATAACTTAGTTAAATATAGAAATCTATAATCAAAATATGTCCCCCTCATTATTTTGTAGACATTGTTTGCTGATAAATGTAAAGAGTTTGATACCAATTGGATTCTGATTCGTTAAAATAAGCAATAAGAATGTGTCTGTGCACATAATTTCATTAGATTTATACATAAGTGTTTCTTTCTTTGATCTTTATATGAAATAATCCATATTATATTTATATTTTCAATCTTGATTATCCCACAATAACATTTTTATTGTGTATGGATTATAGTTTCTTGTTTATTTTCATGTCTCATATTTTTTGGTTGTCGAAAACTGGATATTTTGAATAATAGTTATATGTGGCATCTCCAATAATCAGATCTCCTTCCTCCCAAATTTGTTTTTATTGCTTCTTGTTGTAGTTTTATTGTTGTTGTTGTTCAGCTAGTTTCCTGGGCCAATTTTGTAAGGGCTGTATTCTCTGTTGTGTGAGGCCACTGAAGTATCTGCTCAGTGATCTTAGTAGTGATCTAATGATTAGACAGAGATTGACTTAAATGCCTTTAAGCAATGTTTCTATCATTTCTTAGGTGTTTTATGAGTGTTGGGCATGACTTCAATGCTCTAGTAAGTATCTTACAGCTCTTTCTTAGACTTTATTATCTTTCTGCACAGAAACTTAACGTCAGGCAGAGGTGAGGTTAAGGTTTTTTAGTTCCCTTCTGGGCACGTGCAAGTGCACAACTCTTTGAATGTGTGTGGCCTTCTAGATTTTTAGAAATGTTTTAGAACTTTCCAAAATCCTCTATGGACATCTTATTCTTCAGTTTTTCCTATTGAGTTTCTTTGGTCAGTTTCTTGTTTGCTCCAAATAGTTTTGCAACCTCGGGCAACTGTAATGTTAAATAAATGGTGTTGATTTTTATTTTGAAAAATGCCCTGGCAAAAGAGATGTTCTGCTTTGAGCAAGCTCTAAGTCAGGTCTTTAGGGACAAGTTTTGTGAATCACGCTTTCCCCGGCAAGTACAATGTTCTGAGGGTGGGTCTTAGGAGGGCCTTCTAAACCTGTTCTGTTCACTCCAGAAGCTGCTAGGTTGCTGGTTTTCACAGTCATCGTTGTTGCAAGATTGACAATTTTCGAGGCAAGGAAGAGAAGTAGGTTATAGGGAACATACCACAAAATTCCACAAAGCCTACTGGTTTTACCAAGATGAATAAACACGCGTCGGATTATTATAAGATTGTAGTTAATTTTGAGAGTTCTGATAAAGCTGACAAAAAATTTGCTATTGTTTCTTTTCCTTTTTTTTTCTTTCTTTCCTTTCTTTTTTTATTTTTTTGCAGGAAAAGTGAGTTTTCAGGGAACACTTTACTTTGCCATTTTGGAAATGCTTCACTCTCAGTATGACTTAATTTGCAGTTCTCTGAATACTAATAAGACTGAGAATCCTTTCATATGTGGATTGGCTATTTGGATTTCTTCTATTGAGAACTGCATAATCAAAAATTCTTCTCTCTTTTTTTTCTATTGAGTTGTTGGTCTTATTTATTATTGTGTTTTTCTACCTTATACAGTATATGAGTCCTCAGCTGGTTATAAAGAATTCTAAGTCACTTCTATTGCATTGTGATTTGCCTATTTTCATTTTTTCAGAGTCTTTTAATAAACAGAAGTTCTAATTTTTTAAATATAATTAATTATTTTCTTTCATAGTTAGTGCATTTTCTTTTTCTGCTGAAAAATATATCTTATACTAGGATTATATAACTTCATAAAATATTATAACTTTGCATTTTACATTAAGGTATGTAATATACTTGGGAATAATTTTTTCATGTAGTTAGAGGTATAAATACAATTAATTTAATTAATTTCCATTTAGACACAGTCTTTTTCAGCACCATTTATTTAGAAATATTTATTTTATCCACTGACAAGCAGTGCTTTCTGTCTTATACCAAGTCTCAGCATATGTAACATATATTAGCACTCTCCATTATGTTCTATTTGTTTATTTATCTATTGCTGCAACGATGCTAGATTATCCTAATAAATATTTATACTCGTTTATATTTTATATTTTTTAGACAGAAGAGAAGAAAGAACAAAAGCTCCTAAGATTTCAAACTAAAGAAGGCCATGTTTTTATGAAAGAAGTTGAGAACATATCGGAGATGCAAATATAAGAACAATACACCATTACAGTATATTAAAAATATATATAGCTTAATTCTATTGCATCATCATATAATTTTGTAAAATGAGATAATCTACATGTCCTATTATCTTTATTGATGTTATTCCTTAAATAATTAAAAATAATAATTCTTATCAATAATAATTATTTTCCATAATTTCATCACAAAAGGTTTGTCTTATTTACACTTATAAAGTGAATAATAATATATTCAGTAATATATATGATTATAAAGAATTGATACTGAATAATAATAGTTTGTTCAATAAATGAATAAATCAATAATTTTAGTTCATGAATTTGGAAAGTAACACAAAATGTTTTTATATTCTTGGTTTAATGTTAAAGTGAATGTCACCATATTTTCCTTCAATAATTTTCATTATTACAATTTTCTTAACATGTTACTTAATATTCAAATAAGATTTCCAAACATGAAAGTGAATTTTTTTTCAAAGCTATTTAATTTTCATCAACCTTATTTTCATTTTGTTTAAGAGTTCATGGAAGAACAGATTAAGACCACTCAGTGGTTGTTCCTACCCATTCAGCAGGCCTGAGCAGTGAGAGCTGCAGACCAGTCTTCAGTGATGAGCTGAGCACCCCAGTCTTCAGTAGGGAACTGCTGAATAGGCACAGAAGACATGTGAACACCTTCGGACCAGTCTCCAACCTCGGGTTGAGCAGCAGTGAACTCAGGAGCTGGAGCCATCCATTCACAATGAAATTTCTTCTTAGTCACAGCCTTTTCAGCAGTGGCCTGCTCTTCCTTTTCAATTTCTTCAAGATCTCTGTAGAAGGAGAGATCAGGCATGACCTCCTATGGATGTTCACAGGAGATCATGCCATGTGTGCACAGAAGTTCCTGGGCCAGCATTCACCACATCAGACCCACTGAGAAAGCACCCTTGTTTTTGCAAGAAATGGCTGTGCCCACATATCACAGAGTCTGTGTTACACAGAGCAATGATTGGCAGATTAACATAAGATGCCTTTGTGAAAGACTGGTGGTCAGTCCTGGGGTCTGTAACACCAGAAGTCTCAGCTCTTGGAAGGCTGCCTGGATCGGGTTAGTGAAGTTCTCAGGAATGAAGTGGCCAGAAATAGGAGTGGCTCCCGTGGAAGTAGCAAATTTCAGCATTGCTTGGTGGCCAGTATTCCTGGATGACATGATACTGACATCAGCCAGGTTTTCAATAGCAACAATGGCACAAGCTGCCAGCAGAAGCTTCTTCCAAGTTCCCTTCAGATTTATGATGTAGATACTATCACTTTTCCTTTTATAGATGTACTGTCCCATTTTGAAGTAAAGGTTGGTGCCACTTAAATTGGTTTCTGATACAAGAAATTGGAGGACATTCTCCTTCATTTGTAGGATATTAAGGGCTCTGGACACTGTGAAAGTTTTTCAAGTTACTTGAGAATTGAAGACAATACCTTATAGACTCCTCTCTGGTTAGCTCAGAAAAATAAAGCAAATTTGCCATGTAATTCACTAATATACATATCTGTCATTGTCATTTTTAGTCTTGCCAAAGATTTTTTTGAAACATGGCTTTATTTGAATAAAAATTAAAAAGTGACTTGTTAAATATAGATAAGTCAAATACCAATTTTAGACAAATCATCCTTGTTGGATATAAGTATACTGCTTATCATTTGAAGAGTGCTGCTTATTGCAATATAAGCCTTTATTTGGTGATGACCCTAAAACTCTGTATTCAAATGTAATTAACAATTTTTAATGAATAATATATAAGTCAACTTGACTAATTCTATATACTTTAATTTCCATCTTATATAAGTTTATTTTACATAGTTGTATTTGTTTTAAGTCATGTAAATCTCAGAAAAAAATGTAAAAAAAGGTATAATTGGTAGAAAGTCAATATATCCTCTATTAAAAAATGGTGTGTGCATTATACGTATTTGCATTTATATGATTTTATGCATTTACCACACCTCATAGAAGTATATACTAAAGAGTAAAATTTTCTGTATGTAAAGACTCTGGGATATTAAAAGACAAAGATGAGGTGACATTTCTTCAGTATTCAACTGTAAGAAATACTAAAAAAAAAAAATTAACATATTAGTTAAAATCAATGGTCATGAATTACTAAAGCAATAGTTTATTCAAGACCATCTTTTAATCTATTTGGCTCAGCTAAATTTTATTTTTATTTTTATTTTTCCTGTGCCATGCTGGCATCCACTATTCTGGCCAATATTTTGTTTAAAAATGTTACTTCTCAATTCTTTACTGCATCAATGCATACTTTTGATTTGAATTTTAATTTTTCAATGTTTGTTCCTGGCATGCTGTTTCAGTTTTACTACTATTTCCCATTATATATTGGTGATCTGTATAAATAACTGCAAGTAAATTAACTCTGCTAATATCTTCTGGAACATGGTCCCTTAAATTACAACTTGCTAATGAAACACAGTGGATTTGATAAACTCCAGTGCTTCAGGACAGGATAAAATGTGAGATAAATACTTGGGGTGTTTTTATTCTATTCTTTATTTCTTAGGCGTCCTTTCTTTATTGGTTATTTCCTTTCTCCTTCTTTAAAAAAAATGCACAGAAGAAAGTTGTAAATCTGCTGTAGCAACCAGGTAAATATGACATTGCTTGCTATTCCCTGGAGTGTTTCTATGTAAAAGATTTAGTCAAATAATTGTGCACTGATTAAGAATCTAAAAGTAAGATCGTTGTAAATATAAAAGTAGATAAAATAGAAGCATTAATGTGTTCATTATCTGTCTACTAAGCAGGAATTTATATAGTCAACAATGAAGCAAAGATGACTCATAGAAAATGTCATGTGACTGAGTAAACATGAATAAACTGAAATATAAGTTGATCTCTTTCATCATTTTGTAATCCCATTTGAACACACGTTTAGGATTTTAACTCTTCTTAAATAATATTTATACTCATGTATACATTTCTGATATACAAACACAGTTTCAGCCATTTTAGTAACCAAAGACAATTATGTACTTCCCATTCATTTTAGTGTAAAACTATCAAGATAGGACAGACTGTTTAGAGCAAATAACAGGGTGTACTACTATCATTCTACAACATTAACTTAGAGAGGAGAAAATACAGTTATTTAAAAAATCACTACTTTTTTTTAAGCAGTAGAGTATCTTGTGTCCTCGCCTAAGATACATAATTTTGGATTAGTTAGTATGCACTATTACTTATTTTGTGAAAATGAAGCAGAAATATTCTGTTACCAAAGAGAATATCTTATTTAGTCAGCTCCTTCTCCATACTTGTATAATCAATGAAACATATATTCTCTAAATTTGGCTCTAATATATTATGTGATTTATACAGTACTCAAATATATATGTAAATATATAACATAAATATAATAGCGTATGCAAATATATAAACGTTTATTATATAGTGAAGTTTAGCAAAGAAACATATCTTGAACTTTTGCATTTATATTCTAGGTAGTATAGTTTATTCTTCTTGGTTATAAGTTGCACATACATTAATTTTAATTACTTTAATGTATAGAATATTAAATAATCACTTAACTGAAATATGAAGTTACATATTTCAATTAAAATCTGAATCAAAAATTTTAAGAATCTATCACTTGCTTCTTTTTTCTTGCTTTATTTTTTCAGCACAATATGCAAATGAATGTAAATAATATCTGCTTCAAATTAGATGCCTTAAGAGCCACAGGATTGTTTCAAACTGAAGACACTGCTCAAGTCATATTTAAAATCTGAGACTACCATCTGACTTTCTGTGTGTTCTTTCAAACTTGATTAAGTGGTGGACATTTTCTCTATCAGAGACTACCCTTGCCAGACAATAATCCTAAAAACTTCTGAAACAAAAGGATTTGGATTCGTATGGGAACACACACACACATACACACATTCTTCTTTCATAACGATGTGACGAAAAATCACTTCTGTTACAATCTCACGATGTAAGTGAAAACAGACAAACTTTTCTCAAAAGAAGCTGATCTTCATATAGTGAAATAATGAAGCATTGCATTCACCTTGGTAAGGTTCCATGTGATTTTTCCTGATCAATTCCTGAGGAATATAAAGAGTGCAGCAGAGGGGAACAACAGAAACACATAAAGTTATTAATATGTCCTCAGCAAACATACATTTATATCACAGTTGAGTTTTAGTGTATAAAAAGCAGAATGGCACAATAAAGATACAAAAATAATTAAACAATCAATTTAATTGTTATTTAACTGTGTATCTTCATCAGAAATTTAGATAACATTACTTTTCCAGGTAATTATTAAAGACAGAGAAAATAATTTAATGTAATGAAAATGATATATTTTTGAAAAATTCTCCAGTGGAAAAAGAAAGTATCTATTTTGTTTCATTCTTTTTTTATGGCTGAGTAATATTCTATTGTATATATGTACCACCACTTCTTTATCCATTGATCGATGGATACCCACGTTGTCTTCATATCTTGGCTATTGAAAAAGATGTTTCAATAAACATACGGATTCACATGTCCCTTTGAAGTGGTGTCTTGGATTTCTTCACATAAATACCTAGAAGTAGACTTGCTGGGTTTCTCTTTGTCTCTTGTTATAGCTTTTAATTTAAAATTTATTTGATCTGGTGTAAGTATTGCTATCCCAGTATTTTTGTTTGTTTGTTTGTTCTTTTTCATTTTTGTGAAATATCTCTTTTATTTCTTTACTTTTAGTCTGTGTGCCTTTTGATTTGAAGTGAGTCTCTTGTAGGCAGCATAATAAAGGGTCTTATTTTCTTATCCATTCAGCCACCCTATCTTTTGATTAGAGCATTTAATTTTTTCATTTGAAGTAATTGTTGATAGATAAATAATTATTGTCATTATTCATATTTTTGATACATATATTTTTCTTCTTCTTAAAGAAGTCCCTCCAACATTTCCTGTAATACTGGCTTGGTGATGATGAATTCCTTTAGCTTTTCTTGACTGTTTCTAAATGATACCTTGCTGGATAGAGTACTCTTGGTTGCAGGGCCTTGCTTTTCATCACTTTGAGTATTTCATGCCAATCCTTTTGGCCTGCAAAGTTTCTGTTGAGAAATCAGTTAACAAGTTTATGAGAGCTCCCTTGTAGGTAACTAATTACTTTTCTCTTGCTGCTTTTAAGATTCTCTGTCTTCATCCTTTGGCATTTTAATTATGACTTGTCTCGGTGTGGGCTTCTTTGATTAAAGTTTAAAGAAGCCCACACCGAGACAAGTCATAATTAAAATGCCAAAGGATGAAGACAGAGAATCTTAAAAGCAGCAAGAGCTTGTATGTCTATTTACTTCATCAGGTTAGAGAAGTTTTCCATCATTATTTCTTCAAATAGGTTTTTAATGCCTTGCTCTCTCTCTTCTCTTTCTGGTAACTCTATGATGTGAATGTTAATATGCTTCATGTTGTCCTTTTTTGCTGTTCTGATTAGGTATTTGCTGCTATCTTATCTTCTAAATTACTGATTCTATTCTCTGCTGCATCTAATCTACTATTGATTCCCTCTAATGTATTCTTTATTTCTGACTGGTTCTTTTTTTATGTTTCTATCTCTATTTTTATGTTTCCTATCTCTTTTTTTAAGTTCTCACTGAGATTATTGTTTAGAACTCTGCTTATGATATATTGCTTATTTCCATTTTGTTTAGTACTTTTTCTGGAGCTTTGTTTTGTTATTTCACTTGGGATGTGTCTTTTTCCTTGCCATCGCCCCACCCCCCATTTTAGCTGCATTCTTGTTTTTGTTTCTGTGTATCAGGTAGAGTTGCTATGTCTCCTGGTTTTATTAGAGAGTCCTTATGTAGTAGGTGTCCTGGGGGGCTCAGTCACACAGTCTCCTTGGTCAACTAAGCCAGGTGCCAGAGGTGTGTCTCATGAAGTTGTGTATAAGCCCCTGTTGTCCTTAAGCCTTAGTTGCTGTTTGCACATCAATGGCGGGGATTAACCTTCAGAACGATTGGCTGTTAGACTGACTGTAATTATAGTGGAGGAGCTGTTGTGCAGGGGATAACCCTATGAAGCAATATTCAAGTTAGCAGAGCTCTAGTGCCTGCCCAGTCTTCTCTTTGTGTGTGTCTTTTTGTAGAGGTGGTTGGTGGTGCTCTTGTGTGGTCTGAAGCTGGCCATTGGGTACGTTGGTTCTGGGGCCTCTTGGGAGGGACTCTGTTGCAGGTGAGGTTCAGCTACTGCTTGTGTACTACCCAGAGCCACTTGGTAGGAGCTACAAAGTGATCTACAGATGGTTGCTTCTCATGCTGGGTTTGGATTTTCCTGAACTTGGAATCGAGGCTGGCTGCAGCTAGTGTGGTCTTGAGGCTGTTAACTAAGATGTATAGGGCAGCATACTGAGGCCAGCTGCTGCTTGTTTGGGATTGAACCTTTGAGAGATTTTAGGAAAGTCCTCAACATGAGCCAAGACTGGCTGTTTGTATATAAAAGCCACTGGAAGCATTTTGGGTGGGTCCACAAGTGGGTGGGGCGGGGTCTCAGAGAATCATGGGGACAGAACAAACAATGTTAGGCAGATTGACTCAGATATGATGGCTGCCTGAATCTTTATGCAGGTTTGGGGGAGAGCTCAACAATGGAACAGTGGGTTCTGCTAGTACTTCTATTTGGGAGAAAGCTGCCCCTCCAGCCCTCACCCTGTGAGGAGCCAGAAAGTTTCTCACTACATGTCCCTGGCACCTTTTGTGCTGCTGTCCCAGAGCAGGAGCTTAGAGTGACTGAGTCCACTTGCGAGTAAGTTCCTGCTCAAACCCATTGAGAGGAATGCCTGAGACTCCCACAGCCCTCATTCTCATTTAGCCGCAATCCCTGATGGTTTTCAGAGCCAGAGGTTATGGGGACTTTTCATGGCACTGGAGCCCTGAGCTGGGACCCCTCGCTCCTCAGGCGGGACATCTGCAGATGAGCTATCCCTCCAGATTTTTAACTGCCACACATGGAGGTGAGACTAGCCCATTCCACTCTCCACCCCTTCTACCAGTCTTGATGTGGCTTCCTCTGTATGTCCATTGTTGTAGGACTGTTCAGCTAGACTTCAGGAGATTTGCAATGATGATTAGTTAGTAGTTTAGCTCTAATTTTAGTGTGGCAGTAAGAGGAGGCAAGCACAGCATTTACCAACTCCACCATCTAGACTGGAACTCTCTTAGTGTTAAATTTAATAAAATTATATATCTCTGTATTTAAAAATATTTAATTACACAAGATTAAAATGACTTAAATGCTTATTTATTGTTTTTCAAAACTTTTTAATATTGTTAGGTTTCTATAAACTAAATAAAAGGAAAAGTTACCTAGACAAAAAAATCACTTGTTCACAAAAAATAATGTGGATAGTTCAATATTTTAATAATTATTTTATAATTTTTATTTATGGCTTAAATTTCCCACTCCACGTTATACTTGCAGCTGCAAAAAAATGGTCAATCTATAAGAATATATGGTAAAAATTTGAAAAAGATGTGTAATAGTGTTAAGGGTGTTGTTCTGGGCAAAGATATGCTAATGGCCAACTTCTGTAATCTGCTTTCTTGTTTGACGATTAACTAGGGTGTGGTTAATCTGCTTGCTTGTTTGATGTTAACTAGGATGTGGCTAGGTTTTATAAGCTGCCTCTTTTGGGAGCTTGAGGCTGATCTCTTCGAACACTGCATAGTAGAGTCAGTCGTAGGCCGGCTAATAAAGGCTCATAATTCATCTCAATTGGCTCCGTGGGTCTTAGAATTGATCGCGCCACAACATTTGGAGGCCCCAGAGAGATCTCTCCAGAGGGGGAGATCTCCTAAGACCTGCGACCCCGGCCACCTTGGGCGAGGACCTGCCCCGTCCAGAGGACGACCGCTGAGAGATGTTCCTCAGCCCTGGACGCCAAGCGGACTCGCCCAAGAGGGCAGGTGGACAAAAGGTTCAATTCTGTAGCAATTGGAGCAGCTTCACTGGTGAGTCAGACTGCACTAGGATCTGTCTGTCAGTGGGCCCTAAAGAAAACTAGTGAAAGGTTGGACGCAGCAATACTTCCCTAGTTCGGTCAAGGTCTGAGACGTCAGACTTGACTTCAGGTATTCAGGTTTCTGATTCAGGTATTCAGGTTTTTGGGTACGCTAGCGTTTTGTGCTACCTGTAGTTTGTCTTGTCTGTCTGTATCGTGTCTGTCTGTCCGGACTTGTCAAATGTACTGTTACCCTCCTATTGCCTTGGTCTTCATAAGTTTACTCCATATATCGATGTGTGGTATTTTAATTCTTTCCTTAGGTTTGGCCTCTGTGGCCCCGTCCGACTGGACGCTAGGTCAGGGGCTGATCCTAGCCCTGGCTTATTTGGCTTTTGTGGGGCTCTTGCCTGTTTTTACTAACATGGGTCAGGCTTCTTCCTTGAATCGTCTTACCCACCTTCAGTGCCTCCTTAACCATTTTAAGGATTTCAGGAGATGAGCCCAAGCCTACGGAGCTAGTGTCACTCCCTTTGACCTTCAGAGGTTCTGCCAGTTAGATTGTCCCACATTTGGAACAAGGTGGCCAACAGAGGGGTCACTTGACCTGCAAACAGCCTTTTAGGTGCAGGGTATTATCTACAGAAATCCTGGCCACCCTGATCAGGCTCCATATATCGATGTGTGGATCGATATTGTTTCTGATGTCCCCAAGTACTTGAAGGACTGCCGCTGTGGCCAAGAGTCAAAGGCGACTCCCAAGTCCGTCCTTCTCTCCCCACCAAAGGGGCCAAA
>NW_006494613.1:7700830-7701524 GCF_000325575.1 Pteropus alecto
TATTTTCCTTACCCACCAGCCGACCTGGGACAATTGTCAGCAACTCCTCCAAGTCCTGTTTACCTCAGAGGAGAGGGAGCGGATCCTGAGGGAGGCTGCAAAAGCGGTATTAGAGCCCAACGGGCAGCCTTCCACCGATCCGACCTGCGTCCAACATGTTCTCCCGAACACCCGTTTGCCTTGGGACCCCAACACCGACCATGGTAAGTAGGCTCTCCAACGGTATCGCCAGCTTCTGCTCCAGGGCCTCCGGTCTGCCGCCCAATGACCCACTAACTTATCTAAGGTAAGTGAGGTCATCCAAACTAAGGATGAATCACCGGCGGCGTTCCTGGAATGACTCTTAGAGTCGTACAGGTTGTATATCCCTATTGATCCGGAGGACCCTAATAATAGGAGGGCTGTGAATTTAGCCTTTGTCAGTCAGTTGGCCCCAGATATTAGAAAGAAACTGCAGAGGATGGAAGGGTTTGAAGGAAAGAACTTGTCTGAGCTGGTCGAGATAGCCCAACAATAAGAGTATTCAACAATAGAGATAAGGTAGATATAGCACAGACTAAGAAGATGACCAAGGTCCTGCTTGCAACCATCCAAGGAGCCCAGCCAAAGGGACCTCCAAGAAAAGGCAGAGGCCGAGAACAGGCACCCAGGGCGAACAATGGACCCGGGAGAGTCGGCTTAGAGAAGGACTAAT
>NW_006494613.1:7702819-7723012 GCF_000325575.1 Pteropus alecto
TCACTCCCCAAGCCATGTTCCTAGTATACAATCTACAGAAAGGAAAAAGGACCCTGCTCTCTAGTCAGATCGAGGCTATTCTGAGGCTACTTCAGCCGTGCACCAAGTGACAGGTTCGAGAGTTCCTGGGAGCAGTAGGTTACTGCAGGCTTTGAATTCTGGGGTTCACAGAAATAACTAAGCCCCTGTACACTAGTACCAGAGGGAAAGGAGAGGACCTAGCCTGGGGAAAAGAAGAAAGGAAGGTATTTGAATCCCTGAAGGCAGCCCTAACAACAGCCCCTGCATTAGCTCTGCCCAACCTGGAAAAGCCATTTCAGCTCTTTGTTACCGAGGTGCAGGGAATTGTGAAAGGGATCCTAACACAGACCCTAGGACCCTAGAAGCGATCAGTTGCATACCTCTCCAAAAGATTGGACTACATGACAGCAGGATGGCCCAAATGTTTGAGGGCAATCGCTGCCACTGCAATCCTCACTAAGGAAGCCCTAAAATTGACACTAGGGCAGACCCTCCAGTTCATCGCCTCACACACAGAGGAGACAGTGCTTCGCAGACCACTGGACCAGTGGATTTCCAATGCTCAAATCACCGAGTATCAGGTCCTGCTTCTCAATCCACCTCACATATAATTCCTGAAAACTGCCAAACTCAACCCAGCTAGCCTACTGCCTGACAATGACCCTCGCCAACCCCTGCATGACTGCCTTGAGGTCCTATAGAACGTCACCTGCACCAGACTGGACCTGACAGACAGCCCTTGGCTGAATCCAGACCCTACTCTATTTACAGATAGGAGTAGCTTCATCTCAGAAGGAGTCAGGTATGCTGGGGCTGCAGTGATTACCACTGAAACTGTCATCTGGGCACAAGCCCTAAGCCATAGAACTTCATCTCAGCAGGCTGAACTAGTAGCATTAACTCAAGCTCTGCGGTGGGGTGAAAACAAGACTGTTAACATCTATATGGACAGCAGGTATGCCTTTGCCACGGTGCATGTACATGGAGCGTTATATAAGGAAAGGGGGCTACTGACCTTAGGAGGAAAAGAAATTAAGAATAAGGAAGAAATACTAGCCCTTCTAGAGGCAATTTGGCTGCCAAAGAAAGTGGCAATCATCCATTGCCCAGGGCACCAGAACTCGGGCTCATAGGTAGCACAAGGCAACTCCTTCGCTGATCAAACAGCAAAGGAGGCTGCCCGAAAACCAGTGGGGCCAATTGACATTCTGCTGGCCCTACCACCCAGGGTGCTAACGGACACTCCTACCTACACTTAAGGGGAAGTTGAACTATGCAACAAGCTGGAAGGCAAAGAGGAATCTACTGGGTGGGTTAGGCTCCTGGACAGCCACATCGTAGTACCTGAGGCATTGAGACCTTATAACCCAGGTTCACCAGAGCACTCACTTGGGAGGAACCAAGTTGATTGAACTATTGAAAAGAGACTATTACATCCTGGGGCTGCAAGGAATGGCCAAGCAGGTATCAGCCCGGTGCCACATCTGTGCACAAGTGAATCAAGGGCCCTCCAAGGAAATACAAGGGACGAGACTTTGTGGTCAGGCACTGGGGGAACATTGGGAGTTGGATTTCACTGAGGTCAGTCCGGGAACTTTCGGATTCAAATACTTGCTTGTGTTCATTGACACTTTCTCAGGATGGACTGAAGCCTTCCCCACTAAGCAGGAGACCGCTCAGGTAGTAGCAAAGAAATTAGTCTCAGAAATAGTGCCTAGATTTGGCCTGCCCATAACACTGGGGTCTGACAACAGCCCGGCATTCATTGCCCAGACCAGCCAATCTCTAGCAAAGGTTTTAGGGATCAGTTGGAAAATGCATTGCATTGCATTTGTAGTCCTCAGAGTTCAGGGCAAGTAGAAAGAATGAATAGAACCTTGAAAGAAACCCTAAGTTCAAGCTGGAAACTGGCGAAAACTGGGTGAGTCTCCTCCCCTTTGCCCTGTTAAGGGCTCGGTGCACACCCTATTGTGAGGGCATCGCGCCTTATGAAATAATGTTTGGAAGACCCCCACCTTTCTTCCCCAAGTTAGGAGAAGAAAAGCTAACAGAAGTTCATAATTTTTCACTGCTTAACTCCTTGTAAGCCCTCTATCTCGCACGGCAAGAGACCCACCAACTGGTTTCCGCCACCAGAACAACCGCTCAGCCACACAACCATGCTCCAGGTGATTGGATCTGGGTTAAAAAGGTACAGCCTGCTTCTCTTGAGCATGGCTGGGACGGACCTTTCTCTTTCATCCTCACAACACCCATCGTGGTCAAGGTAGCTGGACGCCGTCATTGGATTCACCATACCAGGATCAAGGTTGCGCATCCACCACAGACATCAGAACAATGGACCCTGCGTTGGACAGAGGACCCACTAAAGATAAGACTATCAAGGGTCCAGTCTGGACCATCTTAATCCTCTTGTCCTAAAGTAAGGGGGTCTTTGTATGGCTTTTAGGTGAAACCTGACAGAATAGGAGAGGATTAGACCTACTGTTAACTATGTATGTCAAAAAGGGTGCAGGCAGGAATCAATGATTTGAATTCCCCCAGAAAAACCAGTGGGAAATGTTAAGGGTGTGGTTGTGGGCAAAAATCTGCTAATGGAAATTTCTGCTTCTGTAATCTGCTTTCTTGTTTGATGATTAACTAGGGTGTGGTTAATCTGCTTACTTGTTTGTTGTTAACTAGGGTGTGGCTAGGCTTTATAAACTGCCTCTTGGGAGCTCGAGGCTGATCTCCTTCAACCCTGCTTGGTAGAGAGTTAGTCGCAGGCTGGCTAATAAAGGCTCATAATTCATCTCAATTGCCTCCGTGTGTCTTAGAATTGATTGCGCCACAACAATAGTTCTTATTCTATAATTTATTCTATATTATGTTTTAATTTTATGAAATGTATTGGACATATCACATAGTCTATATTTTCTATATTGATTAATGTTCTAATTGTTGGGGTACAGTATTCTATTAATATCAGTTAAGGTAGATGGGATGACTAAATTGTTCAGGTGTTTTATATCAGTGATTTTATTTCTCTACTTGTTATAACAGTTATTCAGGTAGAGGTATTAAACTCTTCAATATAATATGAGTTTTTAAAAATATTACATTTTAGTGAATTTTAGAAAGCTAGGATATATATTTTTATATGTATGTATACACACACATACGTATATACACATAATACTTTTCAGATAGTCATCTATTTTGACAGAATTGAAAGCAACCACACTTTACCTACTTAAATTCTTTCATATTTCAGATGAGTCTAATTTCAGCAGTTTAAATATAAATATATTAAGTTAATTTTTTATTGCGATATAGGCAAACAGCTAAGATTGGAATATATAAAAACTAAAAACATTACATTTCTAAAGAAGTCAGTATTATCTCAATCTTGAACAGCAATTCACTCTCAGAAATGTGTTCATATAACCAAATGAATAGCTTCACATTTCAATTTTATTTTTCAATTAACATAGAATATTATAGAATATTGTATTAGTTTCAGGTACACAACACCATGATTAGACATTTATATATTCATATTAATTTGAGTAGATTGATAAGGCTTCTAACCCTTACTTTCTGTTGCTTGGATCATTAGTTGACTCACAAATATCTTACTGAACACTTAAATAATTATGTTTGGATTATGTTTTATGTAAAAGTTGTACAAGTAATTTTTGAAAGTATGTTATGCTTTTATAAAAATTTGAGATTTCAAAAAATTTAATGAATTCCACAAATGTCTCTAGTAATGTGAGCTAGTGTTTTTGTTTGCTCATTGCCAGATATAAAAAGTATTATGATTTTATAAGTTTACATTCTAAAATCAGAGATTGCTAGTCAAAAACATATGGCTTTGTCAGAACACAATATTTTAATATGAAATAATAGCAGATAATAAACAATTAAAATGATTTGTGTATCTACTAAATATAAATAAAACTGCTTTGTACTAAATATTTTTTATTTAACTCAGTTAAACTAAATGATTAAATTTAATTCAACAAATATCTATAAACACTCTATGTTTTTATCTCTAATTAATTTTATCTTCGTGTCATTAGAATTCATTTTAATTTTGATTCAAAGCCAAAATTGAGGAATTGTAAGAGTGCAAATAGTAACTCGATGTTTACTATATCCAGCATTATGAATAGCTTTCCTCAGTTACTGTAAACTATTATCAAAGATAATTTAGAAGCAATTTCTATGTCAATATTGAAACTACTGTAGGAAAATAAATTACTTTTTTATAGCAACTCTTAGACTGTCATAGTGTTCTTTAGACTATGTCTGCTACTTGGGTCAAACCTTTATGAAAACCTTTACTTCCATTTACAACTGTGTATGTGTGGGTGTAAAAGGTGTATATAAATATATATGTATATGTGTGCATATATATCAATTGTGAATTTATGTATGTCTTCTGTTTATATGTATTTTCTGTTTATATATTTATACTTAGTTATAGAAGGAAATAATTGTTTACTATTTGTAAATACTAAAATTTAGTTGTCATATCTGGAATATCTTACTTTGGCATGTTAACCTCAAATCACTTGTGCTGCCAGGTTTCAAAGTCATACTGTACCACTCTCAATTTATAGAGGAATAGACATCAGGGAAATAAAGTATATTGAGATAGTCAGCAGGCTGGAGGGTATAGAATAGAAATGGAGATTAAAAGTTAGTGGGCAAACAAAACAAAATAAATTTTTAAAAAAGTAGAGAAAGGTAATGATAATGTGTGTTTGGCAGGGACATGGGGGTCGGGGTGAGGAATGATAAAAGCTAGAGGAGACAAAATGCCACAAGCGAGATTTACTCTAATCTTTAAATGAAGGCTTGCAAGAAGATATTATATCTGTCTGCAAGACCTGAGCTCAAAGCTTTTTGGGGAGGTAAAGCAGCAGAGATAGAATAACCCAGTAATACATTGAAGGATGATTCAGATCCTTCAATAAGATGTGATGAGATGAAAATAAACACAATAAAAGGAAAAAAATAACAAAACAAACAAGCAAACTGCCCTGATGAAATACAGGAAATATGTATAAAAGTTTTTAGGTAAAAAAAATATAACTCATAAAATTTACATGGTGGACTTTTTGGTCTTTAGGGTAATTGCAGAATGTGTTTTACAGCATATCAACAAGCATTAGAGAGGGTCACTAGAATTAGTATTTCCAAAAACTTTACTAAAAACTACAAACTTACAAAAATTTCAAAGGGAAGCTCATGGTTTTTAGTTTCCCAAAGCAGTGATGCAGGCAGATAGGTATTGTTATTTATAATCTTAAACCAAATATGATTTATTTTGATCCAGATAGGGATCAAGGGGTGCCAGGATGTGGACATTTTATCATCTTCTTATTAAAATCTGGCTCATATTTGTATCTGGTTTTATAATAATTGAGTTAATAAACTCCAAATTATGCCTTATTCAATTTAAATTCTCTCATTTGGTTGTTTTTCCAATTGTTGAATTATAACTATTTTTAACAAACTCTTTAAATGTTGTCACTATATGCCTGATTAGGCAGGTGGTATAAAATAACTTAAAATATACAGAAATAAAAGAAAAGCATTTTCATTTAAATATTGTGCTCTCTACTTGTCGACCAAGCATCCTTGATTGCTACAAAATGCTCGCATTCCCAGACAATGCTGAGGTTAGTTTATCTCATTACACTGAAAAGAAGAAAAATCTAACTTGTCCCCAATACATGGAGGAAACAAGGAAATATGTTCTGATAGCAACCCAGAAAGAAAGAAATGCTTGTTTTTAATTCTTCACCAAAATGTACATATTTAAGAATCTCTTTAAGTACGAACTTTATGCCATTGCATAAACAAAATCAAAACTACTGATAGCTGACCTTGTTCTTCTAATTGCTTGTTTATGTCTGTTTTTACGAATTGCATTATAGTTATGCCTAGGAGGACCGATTGAATTTGAATGTTGTGTAAGATGAATTTAAATATGTTTACTATTTGAAAAATTAGAAAAAATAATTTCTAATAATTTCACAAATCCATACACTGTAATACTTTAATTGCGATAACCTTGATTAAAATTATTGACACAAATTATTTTTGGGGGGAATCCTATTTTGCAGAAAATATAACATGAAAACAAACACATTTTTATTACTAAGGGTTGTAATATATTTCAAAGTTCTTATCTGATTATCCCTAGAAATTATTTTTTTTTCAAACTTAAGTAAATAATATGGAAAAAAATTTATTTAATGAGTAAAAAATGACACTGATAAAAATTAATCTAGCTGAAAATTAACTAATTACTGACTGCCTTTAATAACATGCCTGTCTTTGTCATTCTGTATTTTATAAATGTTTTTATTTTGGAGATCTTCCAATTCTTTAAGCATGATTTAGTTCCAATCAATTTTACTCATAAGTTAGGAAAATATGATATATGTTTTACCAATATTTGCTCTGTGTGTGTGTGTGTGTGTGTGTGTGTGTGTGTGTGTGTATGTGTACACATGCGCATGTGTGCATGTGTATATCTATTCTGGTATTTGAAATAGAAAGAAAATAGAAAGAAAAATATTTTCCTTGCTTGAAGATATCTAAATTTACTTGGCATATCAATGAACTATTCGAACAGACTGAGACTCTATCTGAACCTAAGATCCAAGTCGCGCCATTATTATTGTCATTCTTAAGAGAATACCAAGATTTAACTTTTGCTAGATTTATGGTGTTGCAATCAACTCTTGAGAACTGTGAAGTAACTTACTTCTGATATTTATATGTTACCTTATCACTCTTCATTCTTTCACACATTTCTGACTTTATATAAGAATAAAAGAAATGGTAGCATAGTTTATATGATATTTATAGTAATTCTTCCTAAATTCAACACTGGCAATATATTGTTGGAATATAATCAAATCACTTGAAGAAAATCCACAGAAGTTTATACTCTATCAGGGAGAGTCAGATATATTGACCAAGGGGAATCTTTCTCAGAAAAAGGAAAAGAGCCTGAGAATCTGGCACACATGGCTTTAATCGACCACAATTTTTGTGTTCAGGTGGCAAGTAATTTAATTTTTTGTGGGCCATAGTTTTCTCAAGTGAAATGTGAATGATCATCAGTAATAATCCGAGAGTTTTACCATATTATAAATATTAGGTAACATTCTGCACTAAATTCCCAGTAGTGTTGATTTTCTAATTCTACAACTGCGACACAATGTGATGACATTTCCTGATAAAATAATAAACAATGTTAATACATTTTAAAGAGATTTTATTATGTTTTTTGCACAAGTATCTGTAGTTGTAATAGTAAACTAACACTTTATTTTATTGATGAGCATAATAATTTCTTTTATAAAGTAGAAACTATGCTTAAATTCCTTAGTGGCTAATTTATACATTAATTAGAAATTAATATATTTATTCTTTGACAGCTGAGGTTAGATAGGAAATTAGAATGTAACTACTTTTTATATATTTTTTTCATGGAAATTTTGCTTTTATTTAAAACCACAGGGTGGGGGGAACAGTTTCTCAAAGATTATTTAGTGAGTGTCATATTTGTTTATTTCAGTGTGTTCATGACTAATCTTTGCAATATTTCTCTACTTACTTACTCATGATATCAAAGTAAGTATAATATGTATGTTTCCTTGGACAGAATCATACTTTTCCCCAAGAATTAGAGGAAGACAACTATTTATGGGACAGTAACTGTTTTCTCTGAAACACAAGGCCTACCTATGTAAACATATTTCCGATTTCTCAATATTAATGAATTCTCTTGATTTTTTTATTGTAATCTAAGAGGTATTCATGATAATTAGAGAGTTTTTGAATCACTACATAGGATACTTTACAATTGGTTTAGTTTCTAATCTTTGTCTTCCGAATAATTTTTCCATTGAGGCTTATCACTAAATTAAAAGTCTCTATTACTTTTTAATTATTGTCTCCTTCAGAAACATTATCTAGACCCCCAAATTTAAAGTTAATGATCATATAGATCTTTGTTGGTGTTGCTTATAGATATTGTTTTTGAAATACCCTAGGCCTTTTTTAACCTGTACATTCAAGTTGAGCTTTTTAAAAAAATTTTCTAACTCCAACAACAGTGATAAATATTTGTGTAAGAAGATGTTATAAGTAAATGGGCATTTATAAAGATCATATTTTATTACTTTAACATAGTACATCTCTGGGATTTTTATCATGCTACCTAATTAATTTGTGATTGATGCATATTAAGACAAATTTCAGATTGTGTTTTACCAAGTTATAGAATGAAATAATACCATAAAGCATTTTGCCAAATCTAGTTGGAAAATTATAGAGACACTGTTTATAATCATTATTGACTTATAAATACTAAAAGTTTTATTTTTGTCTTCTTATATTATATAAAGAAGTTTCTTTGGAATAAAAAATGGAAGTATAGAAATCATTTTTAAAGAAAATAATTTACTTTAGAACAATATCATTCTCTTTACTGAAACTTGAGCATAATGTAGAATATAGATAGTTTCACTGACCTTGTAATATTTATTTATTTTTATTTCTTACTAAAATTTTGTTTTATTTAATCCAGTTATTTTCTCATGGTAATACTAAAATTAGGTCATTAAAAATATGTAATCCAAAAAGATATGAATTATTATGAAATATTTAATCTAACTTTAGTATGAGAGCTTTCTTTTACAGATTCCAAAGGCAACATCCTTTTTTGTTATTGTTTATTAGCTTAAATTCTATACTAACTAATTATGTTTCTGGCAAGATGTTTACTACAGTTTGCTCAAAGATTTAAAATATTAATGACTGCAAATTGTTTAAACATTTAATAAACCATGTACAAAGAAATAAGTTGAGAGTCTGTTTAGAATAAAACAAATTCAAAAACACTGATGCAATATAATGACAATTGCTATATAATTGCTATATATCTTTGTAACGATGTAAATCTAAGCACTAATAAAATATCATTAACCATTAAAGTAAAAAATCTGTAAGAGATACTGAAAAATCAGTTTAAGCATTCATGTTCTGTGCACTTGAGATGCATAGTTTCACTAAACACTTTTTTGAAGTGAATACTGTTAGTATCTATGCCTAAAAATTGGATTTAATGTCAAAAGAAAAACTTATCCTCCATATTCTATACGTTGGTATGTCTGTATATAACATTTTAAGCTGTCAAAAACTAGAATTTTCAAGAGTTTACTTTGAAACATGAAATAATATTTAATATAGAACCTGACAAATACACATGTATGTAATTAGTTACATCAAAAAATTAAACCAGCTAATAATATATATGGAGTATAAAAAACATATAATTTAGCAATTATTAAAATATAATATATTCTCTTAAAGTAAGGGTTGGCAAGCTTTCTGTATGGGGTCAGATAGCAAGGCCATAGAATTGCTGGGCAACTACTAACTATTGTAGTACAAAAGCAGCTATAGACAATATATAAACAAAGAAGCGTGGAGTGTGTCTGTGTTACAATAAAATATTTTGTACAAAGAAGGGCCCGTGGTAGATTGCCTCACTCAACACTACCTAGAAATTTTAAGATTATACATTCTAATTAAAACACTTTTCTAGTTGGAAGGTTTCTGAACTGGACATTTCATCAGTTTATTCATATTTAGCCCATCTGTGTGATTAGACAGGTTGTTCCACATAGTGATAATATTGAGCACAAATGGAGTTTTTAAAACTTAGAGAAATTTCTTTTTTTTAAAGAAATACTACTAGAGAGGAAAGAATACAAATATGTCATATCAGATTATGATTAACAAACTTATTCAAATAATTTTATTATACATTGATATTTTATTTTAGTAAGACGCATAAAACACCTACTTTAATATACATATATATATACATACATTTACCCATTTGTACACAAATATGTATATGCAATTATCTAAGTATATATATGAGTTTGTTAATTTGATTCCAGTGAGATATATATATATATATATAATTTATACTTATAAATGTTTGTAAGTTATTCCAAATTTAATTCTGCTTCTGCTGAATAACTGTGCATATAATCCACATATGACATTTAAGTTTCTAGGTTGATTTTCTATTTGCCTGGTATTGAAAAATATAAATAAGAAATGTAAACTTCTCACTGTACCTATACTTTTCCGGGTATCACTAAGGTAGATCAAGTGCACTGGCTCCAATACTATGAAGCTCATATTGGATTTCAACTTGTGGCTTTAAAACCCTAAGCATGGTGCAATTTTTTGAATTATTCACACATAATCACTCCAGGGGATTACATTTAAGCATGACGAGAAAGCCATGAAGGGTCTTGTTCTGTAGTCGATATTTAGAATACATTAGGGATGATGATAACATAATGTTCATGTCCTAAATGTGTGAAATTTAACTATTCAGAGATGATGGCAGAGATGATGACAATTTCAGATGTCTCAGATAAGCATTTAATCATCATTTCTCCACTTATTTGTTATTAGAGGAAAATACATTTAAAAAGAAGAAAAAGAAGAGCAATTCACTAAGTGGCTTGATTCTACACAATACATAGTCAGTTAAAAATGCCCATCAAAAGTGTTGCTATCAAAAATAATGGAATAAGTAAATTGTCTCAAAGTAATAATAGAAGAATACTATTATTACTGCTGTTAATAATCATTATTTTAAATGAAAGTACATACTATTTTCAAGACCTAAAATAATTTAAAAACATAAGCAAATTATATTTCAAATAATCTAAACTTTATATGAATTTAGGTGAATATTACAAATGATTTGGCACAAGACAGGATTTAATAAGTTTAAAAAGTATAAAGCAAGTTTTTGGATTTCCAGAAATAGTACACAGAAGTACAAATATAGTCCAATGATAAGTAAAAATAGATAAATATGGTGTTTGTATAATTTTATAACACTTACTGTTTTTATAAAGTTTGTTCCCATTTGCAAATCTGTCTCTTCTCAATCTATAAGGTATGAGCTTTCATTATCCAAAAATATGGCTAGATACAACTGCTTTGATGATTGATACATGTGAAAAAGCCCCGATGCTCGAATTAGCTTGGTCTGAATGGCACTTTGAAAAGAACTAGTACACAATTTACTGAGCGAGAGAATGACTGGCAAAAGATTAAAGGCGTAGGCCAGCTCCTATGAGAATCTGTAAACCATAAAATATATTCCAGTTGCTATGGATGCCTATTAGAAGGTGTTAAGCAGCATGATGACATAACATTTAATATTAAAAATGTCACCAGGGAATCCTCTGGTAATGAATTGTTAGGAAGCAAAATTGGAAGTTGATAATTGGTCAGGTTTCAGCTATATTTTGAGCATAGGAAGAAAGAATTTTGATTGATTGATTGATTGTAAAGAATGTTAAGGAAAGTGGAAGATGGAAATGAAGGTGGCTGGAATAGAAAGAGATTATAGGTAGGTGGAAGCGGATAAGCAAAGTTTAGTTTAATTTACCAGTGAGATGTCCAACAAGAGATTTCATAGCACTATAATGTGAGTCTGGAGTTTAGAGTGTGTGAGTCTGGAGTTTAGAATGTGTGTCCTAAGTTAGGAATTACATTTAAGTGTTGTCAGCATGAAAATGGAAAAGAGGAAGATGGAAATCAGGGATATGTTTACCAATGAATACTAAGATTGTACTAGGAAAGCCTATATTAACTCTCTTATTTTGACAATGGTACTCCAATTTCTTCCTGCTAAATCTTGTTGCCTTTAGTGAGAACTAAAGGAGGTGCGAAGAAAACAGTTTTATTTAAGCAAATACTTTTGAATATATTTAATTTTACCATTTAATTAACACACTTAATCAAAGCTAAAATATTTATAAGAATCAATTTAATAAGACAAAATCATTCCTTATTGATTTTAGCAAATATTATTAGCCTCATATAAGAAAGTTGTTCCAAGGAAAATAAAAACTGTTATGAGAGGTATAATTTAAAATTAAGTTTAGATGATTATTTAGTATCATTTCTATTTGGTTTATGATATGAGCCTTGTATAGTGTTTTTAACAATTAGTCAAGAAATAAAACCAAGATTCAAAATAAATAAACATATAAAAATATATATTTTAAGGTTTTTCTTTAGATTTACAGTTAATAGCTGTTTTTCTCATGGCTGTTTTCTTCCATAGGAAACATTATATTTGAGAAAATTTATTTTATACTCTAGTACAGAATTTATCAAATTTCTGGTTGGCTCTAGGCTGAAAGATACTTTGGAAGTTAATATTGGAAAACAAAAGTAAAATAAAATGAAAGAAGGTAATTTAATCTGAGAAAAAAAATGTTTCTCAGTATTTCCAACATGAAACATTTTTAAAGAAAAAAAAATACACCTCTGAAATCTACAAGATAGTAGTATTTCTTCATGCCCTACAGTCTCAGCTCTCTGAAAAAAAAAATTGTACTAAAAAATTATGGCATCTCACATTTATAAGATGCTTAAAAATATTTGTTGATTTTATAATTATTGCTACTTTGTAAGAAGTTTTTATACTAATTTGAATGCCTACCCAGGTATATTTTTGTAAGTATTAATTCAATAATTTTTATTCGACATGCTTTTTCAGTGTTTTTAATCTAAAGATTTTATAATAGTTAATTGTTAAAAAAAAAATAAAAAAAGTGACAAAAATTATCTCAAATAATTGACTGGAGGAATTGTTAAGAGTAAAGGCACTCTTTTAATACATTTATAAACTCATATGAGTAAATGTTAATAGTAAATAAATATTAAAACTTTGAGTACCGAGACAGTGTATATAAATGTGTAGAAGAGTACCTAGCACCCAGAGGAGCCAATATAAAGAACTCTTAAAACTCGATAATAAGAAAATAAACAAACCACTTAAAATATGGGCAAAAAGTCTGACCGGACAGCTCACCAAAGAAAGTATAAAAATAGCAAAAAAGCATATGAAAATGCTCCTCATCATATGTCATTAGAGGATTCAAAACCGAAACATAAATGAGATACCTCTACACATGTGTTTGAATGACTAAAATTCTAAACACAAAAATCACCAAATACTGGCAAGATATGAACCAAAAGATACTCTTATTCATTGCTGGTGGAATGAAAAATATTACAGATACTTTGGAAAACGGTCTGGTAGTTTCTTGCAAAACTAAATATACTTGTACCATACAATACAACAACTGTGCCCTTGAATTTTTCTCCAAATGAGTAGAAAAATTTCATCTACACAAAAATCTGCACATGTCAAATGTTTATAGCAGCCTTATTCATAATTACCAAAACTTGTAAGCAACCAAGATATCTTTCAAGATGTCATTACACATTTTTCAAAAGCCATAAAATATTCCCAAAGAATAAACCCTAATGTAAACTATGAACTTTAGTTAATAATAATAGTTCAATATTGACT
This sequence comes from Pteropus alecto, assembly GCF_000325575.1. Classification (NCBI taxonomy): domain Eukaryota; kingdom Metazoa; phylum Chordata; class Mammalia; order Chiroptera; family Pteropodidae; genus Pteropus; species Pteropus alecto. Next base: position 7,716,279 of record NW_006494613.1, read on the forward strand.
CATCAACTATAACAAATGTACCACACTAATGCAAGATGTTAATCAGGGAAACTGAGGAAAGGGGAAAGGGATATATGAGAACTTTCTGTATGTTTCACTCCATTGTTCTTTGAACAATTAAAAATCAAGACGAAACAAAGTTTAAAAACATATAAATAGTAGTTCATAGTTGGGCATGGGGATGGAGAGCTCAGCAGAGAGAATGCAGTTAGCATTAATATAATGGCTAGTTGGAGGGCCAGGGGAGGCAGGGAGCAATTGGAGAGATCATTTTATGAACTATATAGATGTCTAACCAATGTAATGTATACTTGAAACTAATTTAAATTTTAAAATTTTAAAAATTGAAAAAAAGAAACCAGGGAAATCAAAAAAAGTGACTAAAAAGACTGAGTATGCATTCAAGTATTCAGAAAAGAACTATATTTAACTATCATTAAAGTATTCAACAAGATAAAAAAAAAAACAAGAAACAAAAATCTTTGCATTATATAATTGCATGGCTCTGGAAGATTTACATAATATAGTAAAGTAGTTCAAATTTCATGAATATTAAATAAGATAATGCGCTTAAAGTGCTAAATGTATATCTGACATCTAATAACCATGAATAAAATATCTCTATTTGTTGATATTCTGTTCCTGTAAGAGTTGTTATCTGAAAAATCACCATCTGAATTTAAATTCTGTGAGATGATAATTTAAATAACGAGAAAAATTGGAAAGTAAAATATTAGTTGAGTATATAAAAAACGGGTCATGAAAACTAATGGTTGAAATCGATACAGCAAAATATTGTTTAAAAAATTGAATAAATTTCCTAGAGCAAGCAAATAGATCTCATTGAATAAAGAAATAATGAATTTTCAGTTGGTGACCAAGAGCATACTCCCAATTCTTTCTAATTTGCCATCTCCGGAAAAAAATTGTAATCAAATTGTAAACAATAGGGAAAAAATTTAAAAACTAATTGCACTAAAATATTGATGCATAGGTGTGAGGAAAAAAAGCTATATTTATGGGACAGTTATGTCTACAAATCAGAAGTACAGAAGACTATTGCACATGAACTTTTAAAACAATAGTCAATGAGAGAAACTGCAGAGAGCAGCAGAAGTATCAAAAGAATGAAAACAAATATTACTACAATTTTCCAAAACGGGAAGTAGGAGGACTCTAAAACTACATATCAGTTAGCCAGTAAGCTTGATGTGTGACTTTGGCAATATTCTAAAACAGATTATGTAGCAGATGTTTTGTGAGTATTTCACAAGTATAGTGTTAATCACTAGGCACCAACAGGAATTCACGTGGTGCAAATCATATCAAAGTAATTGCCTTTCCATTATCATTGTAGCAATTAGTTCAATAGTTGGGAAGAGGGTATATAGAGATCTTAACATTTTGAATACAGTGAAAAATTTTGCAAAGATTTATATCAAAATTTACATGTGTTTCTAAAATAGTACTGGCATAAAAATGCTATTATATGAATTTTTTTGTCATTAAATAGCTAATTCTTGGTATAAATAGTTCTGAATAAGTATTGTATATCAGAAACACCCGTGGAACATTTTCTAAAAACATGTGCTCAGATCCAGGCCCTTTTCCATATATCCTGATACAGTAATTCTGGTTATATGTAGGCTATTTCAAATAGTAACTCATTTGATAATATAATGCAGTTAATTTTCAATTTAATCTATGAAAATTAACAATATTTATAATTATCCTTTTAGTTTTGAGGCTGTACTATTTACATTTCATAAATGACTTTATTCTATTTTTAATTATTCTATAGCTATTCCACCTATGATTCAAATCATGATAATGATATTATTTTGTTTTTACATTATTAAACTTGATTGTCTAACATGAAATCTATTTTCAACAGAACATGCAAAGTGACCCTTTAAAAAATAAGTAATATATTATGGGTCCTCTCAAAAAACTTCAATGAATTTACTTTTTACATGGAGTGAAACCTTTACCCACAATGTTCAATACAACTGAGCTCCCTCTTCTCTCATATCTTATCTCCTAATGACTTTCTTTCTCATTCACTCCACTGTAGATAGACTGGCCTTTCTCAAATGCCACATCTTGGTGTCTTTGAATTTACAATTCCTGTACTTCAGATATCCACATGGATATGTTCCACGTGTTCTATTCCATATTTATTTTATTTATTGTCTGTCTCCTACACAAAGATTTTTGTTTATTTTGTTCAATGTTATATCCACATATTAGGTGAAGCATACATTAATGAGTGACTGCATAAACAAATAAATTAACTTACTTCTACTCCTACGTGCCCTAAAATATATATAATTACTGTTTTTGCTTGAAATTAATTAGAATATTGATTATATGTTATTGATTATAGTGTTATATGAGATCACATTCTATTTCATGTTGCAATCCTCATAAAAACATTTATAATAATAAATAAGTTAACATTAATAATACAAATACTTTCAAAAAGTATATATCACAGTCACTTTGTTGCTTTATTTAAAATCTGACATTCTAATTTTTCAAGTTGATAGTAGGACTAGATTTAACATACAGAGGAATAAATTTGAACTCATATCTCACATTATATACATTTTTTAACTCATTTTGAATTAGACTTAAAGGTAACATGGAGTAAATCTTAGTGGCCTCATGTTAATAAAAAGCACAAGCAAAAAATAAATAAATAAATTGGACTTCATCAACATTTTAAAAAATTGTGCTTCAAAATATGTCATCAACAGATGAAAAAATAACTTACAGAATGGGGAAAAAAACCACTTGCAAACTATACATATAATAAGGGACTTATATCCAGTATATATTAAAAACATACACATATACACATATAGCTCAAAAAGACTAATAGAATACTCAATATAAAAATCAGCAAAGGACTTTAATAAACATTTGTCAAAAAAGGCATACAAATTGCCAATAAGCATGTAAATTATTAGTCATTAGTCATCAAGGAAGTACAAATCAAAACCACTTCAAACCCACGAGGATGAGCAATAAAAACAAACAACAAATGTTAGTAAGGACATAGAAGAAATGGGGAAGAAATGAAACTCATATATTGCTGATGAAATTGTAAAATGGTACAGCTACTTTGAAAAACATTCGGCTATTCTTCAGAATATTAAACATCTAGTTACTATATGACCAAGAAATTCCATTCCTAAAATATACCTCAGAGTGGTGAAAACACACACTCACACACGTTTATATAATAACAGCTTATTAACAATGATAATAAGTGGAAATAACCAACATACCTATTAACTGATTAATAAACAAAATAAGGTATGTCCATATAGTAGAATATTACTAGCATTAAGAAAAGATGAACCTAGAAAATATTATGCCAAGTAAAAGAAACTAGTCACAAAAGTCCACACTATATGTTTCCATCCATATTTCCAAAATAGGCAAATTCATAGAGACAGAAAGTAAATCAGTAGTTACCAAGGAATGAGGAAAAGGAGAGAATGAAGTATTGCTACTGTGAGATATCTTTTTCAAGTGAAGAAAATATACTAAAATTAGGTAACAGTAAAGTTTGCACAACTCTATGAATATACTAAAAATAAAAATTAAAAAAATCCTGAATTGTACACTTTAGAAGATGACTTTTATGATATGTAAATTATATCTCAATAAAACTGTTTTTAAAATCCAATATATAATGCTGTGACTTTTGGGAAAATGGAAATGCTTAAAACCTTTTGAGAAGCTTCCATTTATTTTTATTTTGAGTGTTTCTTAGTATTTAAACTTATATCTACACAAAAACCTACATATGGATGTTAATAGCATCCTTATTTATAATTGCCAAAACTTGGAAGCAACCAAGATGTCTTTCAATAGGTGAATGGATAAACAAACTCTGGTACATCTAGACAATTAAATATTATTTAGTGCTTAAAAATGAACTATAAAGCCATGAAAAGACATCAATTAACCTTAAATGAATAAACAAAAGAAGCTAATCTAGAAAAAAAAATACATTGTATTTGTCTGCTGAGGCTGTCATAATAAAAATACCACAAACTGGGAGGCTTAACAGAAATTTATTTCTTATACCTGTGGAGCAGAAAGTCCAAGATCAACGTGTCAGTAGTTTTGATTTCTCCTGAGGCTTCTCTCCTTGTCTTGGGATGTCCTCACATGACCGTTTCTCTGCTTGCGTACGTCACGGAAGTCTCTTTCTCTTCTTATGAGTCATATTGGATTAGAGTACCACTTATATGACCTCAAATAACCATAATTACTTCCCTAAATAACCTATCTCCAAATACAGTACCAACAGGGTTTAGGATTTCAACATATGAATTTTGGGGACACATTTCAGTCTCTGATAGCTATATGCTTTATAATTCCAACTGTATGAAATTCTGGGAACAGCAAAACTATGGAGACAGTAAAAAGATCAGTGGCTCTCAAGATTATAGAAGAGTAGAGAAAAAAAGAATAAGCGCACCCAAAAGAATGTTTGGCTCAGTTAAACTATTTTGTTTGATATTATGATGGTGGATACATGTTATTATATGCATTTTTCAAAATATATAGAATGTACAGCATTCAGCCCTAAGGTAAACTATATACTTTGGATGATAATAATGTGTCACAGTAGGTTCATCATTGTAACAAATATATTGCTCTGGTGGATGATGCTGATAGTGTGGGGGTCTGAGGATGTGTGGGGGCAGGGGTATATGAGAACTCTCTGCCTAAGTTTTCTGTGAACCTAAAATTTTTCTAAAACACAGTCTATTAAAAAAAAAAAAAAGGCACTATATTAATTTCCTAGGGCTGCTGTAACAACGTACCACAAACTGGGTAGCTTAACACAACACTTATTTTCTCACGGGTCTGAAGGCCAGAAATGTGAAATCAAGTTGTTTGCAGGGCCATGTTCCCTCTGAAACCTGTAGATGAATCCTTCCTTGCTTCTTCCTAGTTAGTTTTGGGTTGTTTGCTGGCAATCTTTAGTGTTCCTCAGCTTATAGCTACAGAACTAAAATCTCTAACTTTATCATTACATGTCATTCACCTGTGTGTTTCTGTGTCTTCAGATGAATGTCTTTTTATAAAGGCGCCAGCATTATGGATTAGGGGTGCACCCTATTCCAGTATGACTTTATCTTAATCAATTATACTGGCAATGTCTCTATTTCCAAATAAGGTGACATTCTGTAGATCTGAAAGTGGGAGTTTCAACATATCTTTTTGGGGGAAGGCGGGAGGGAGACAAAATTTGTCCCATAGCATGACTCTACATGATTGCTTATGGTCTGGCCTCTGACTCCCCCTGAATTCGCTTTCTGCCCATGTGCTCCTTATCCATTGTGCTGAGGCCAAACTGGCTTCATTGTTGTTCTGTAAACTTGCCAAACAGATTTCTACACCAGGGCCTTTGCAGTTGTGCCTTCTGCTTAGAATACTCTTTTCTAGAGATAGCTAGTCACTTCATCCAGATCTCAGCTCAACTATAATCTCTTGAGAAAGCCTTCTCTGGCCAACTGAGCAAACACAATATATCTCCTTTATTTTTCATCATAATGCCTCTTGTTATTTGATGTTTCCTTTATTTAATAAATGCTTTTATTCAAGAATATTGTATCTCCACCCACTGGATTGGCATAGAACATGGTAAATACTCAGTAGAGAAATATCGATTGAGTGGATGATGAAAGTCTGATGAAATATCATCAAGTCAATTACCAGCCTATTCATTGTGAGACCCAAAGATAACCTACTTACTCTCTTACCCTGCACCTATCCAGTTCCTGTGTCATTCTCTGTATTTTCCTTAATTGATGACTGGGTTTCTCTATCATTAGATTGAAGTTCTCTCTTTTGCAAGGGTTGATTCCTAACAGTAGAGATTAAAGTAAAACCTTATATCATTAATTTTATCCTTAAAAATCCCTAAGCTCCTTAAAAGTATGATTTTGTCATAATTTTAGAATACAAAACCTTGAGTAGTAAAATGTGTATATAAATGTAAAATATAGACTGTACTTCATGACACATAATAAAAGTTCAGTTTTGAAATGTGATATTGCAATATCTACAATTACATTAGAAAAAAAGAAATATTGTACAGTTAAAATTGTATAAGTTAAATATGAAAATATGACTATTTCTACTTCTGACAAGGCTTCATAACATAACTCTCAAATTAACATTCGTATGGCAGTTGAACCTGTTTGTGTTATTTCTCTGGGCAGTGCTAATTCCTGGTCTTCTGTGCTGAAGTGAGAGCACCGTGTTTCTCCTACCATGGTTAACCTTATTTTATTAGTCTACTAGCAAATGCATGCTCTTAGTATATCATAATATCCCCAGTCAAATAGCTAGTTGAGTTGATCAGCCCTTTCATTTAACTGTCCCTTTGAGTATAGTATTTCCCTTGGTATATACTGAGTCCTTTGGCAAGATCAGCTGGGGCAGCACACACGATGTCACACTGAGGTGACCCCTGCTAATAACCTGCTGATGTTGCTGAACAGAGCTGAGATACTGCTTCTCACTCCTCAGGATAAGTTGCTTTTCCATGGAACGCACTAACCCATTAAGTAAAGGAAAACCTTCGTGCCTCTTTTACTTATTTTATTAGTGAGAACTACAGAGCCTGTCCACAAAATTGTTTTCTATGTCTTTTTTATTAGACTCATAGGATTATGCTAACATTGTCCAGATTAAATAACTTC
>NW_006494613.1:7723162-7745710 GCF_000325575.1 Pteropus alecto
AAAAGAGAAGTACTATACATTTCCTATTTATTATCACAGTTTTAAATTGCTTTCTCAGTGTCTTTTATGTATTTCATTACTCTTTGTTTTTAATCCCCCAAGGCATATGACTTAATTGCAATTCACAACTCATTCTTTGACATTGACCCTCTTTCTTTTTCTTCTTGATGTGACTTTGTCTCCTTCAGCAATAAGCCTAGATCACCTCCCTAGCTGTATAACCTCAAGATGGTACAAACACTCATCTTGTTTTTGCACCTCTTAGGATACCTCTCCTCAACATTCACATGTGCAGCTTAAAGTACCACTGGCTTCAAGGGGTACAGCTGGGCAGACCTCACAGGTATTATGTTTGACATATTGTTCATGCAGATTAACCCTTCCCTTTCCTCTAACTCCACATACAAACTTACATTCCAGGCCACTTGATATTCATAAATATTCTTGTGTTGCCCTGCACAAACAAGACATTACCATGTATAAGCCATGTTCAACTACTTGTTTTCTCAATAGTGAAGGTGTAGAGCATCTGGCCATATGGTCACAAGATTCTCCTGTGACTAAGGATAGGCATTCATGAAACAGCTGCCCAGATTTAAGAGCTCCTGCTCTGAAATAGAATAAATTGCACAATCTGGAAGCAAACCCCATGACTATGTCTGTTATAAAAACGTTCTCTAATGAAGAAAAATAAATATGCCAAAATAAACCAACTGCACCTAAAGCTATGCTGCTTTTCTTCACATATGCTTTTGAGTTTCATGAAAATGGCTCAGCTTTGAGGATTTATTCTGTAAATATTTTAAATACTCAGAGAAAAAAATAATAATGATTTTGGTGACATTTTTCAGAAAACCAAAGTAATTATATTAGAAGAAATTGTGCTCGACCTGTTTGTTATTTATCCTCAGTGTATAAGTAATGTCAAAGAAAATTCACATCTCGTAATATTCTATGACTGATGAATTATTTTTTCTTAAAAAGAGTTATGAAAAAAGAAGAATTTGTTGTTGTTGGTTTATGAAGGAAAACAGGCATAAGTAATATCAAATAACAACACAAAGATCATTATCTTTAAAAATTAAGTTTTTTGAGTTTGGGTATATTTTAGTGTTTACCAGTAGATAATAAAATACATATGCATATTCATAAAAATTTAGAAACCTTAAATTTATCATTGGACCTGTTAGAGATATTTCTTAATATCAAAATTAAATTGTCTGCACTTTAAAAGATACTGTGAGGGGGGGAAAAAGAAAGAAAAGACCAAAAAAAAAAAAAAAGACAGTGACTATTTCCTATGTTTTAGTTAGAAGGAAAATGAGCTTTTTCTTGAGTCTGTTTCATATGTATACTGTCAATAGCTAGCAGAGACCAAAGTTGCACAAAGAATTGTTATGGAATTAATAAATTATTAATAACTTTAATTCACTGAGAATCTGTTATATGAAAATCTTCTGCTTATAGGCTATATACATTTAGATAATCAATTTTTGAGGTATAATTTACATAGAACAAAATGCTTTATTTTCAGTACAGTTCAATGAGTTTTGACAAATGTCTAACAGCACCTTGAATTAAGGCATAGAATATTTCCATCTCTTTAAAAAGGTTATTTTTTCCTTTATGCAGCAAACTTCTACCCTCTTACCAATTTATGGTTTCAGGTATGCATTTACCTACTTTCAATCATTACGTATTTGGCTTTTCTAGAGTTTTATTTACATGAAATTATTCAGTAGGTGTTTTTTCTGTGTCCAGGTTTTTTTTGTTCAGAATGAATTTTTAGAAAGTAATTCATATTGTTGTAGTTATTAGTAATTTGTTCATTTTTTTGCTGGATATGTTGAATATACCACCATTTGATTAACCATTCACCTATTGTTAGACATTTTAGTTGTTTTCAGTTTGAGAGTAGTATAAATAAATCTGATAAAAATGCTTATGTAAGTTTTTATGTAGACATATGTTTGCATTTCTCTTGGATAAATATTTAAGTGTGGGTTTACTAGGTTGTATGATAAGTATATGATTAATTTGATGAGAGGTAATTGATTTATATTCTCATCACAGCGTCCGAGAGTTCTAGTTGTTCCAAATTCTAATCCACATTTGTAGTCATCAGTCTTTTCAATTGTATTCATTCTAATGGGTGTTATGGTATTTGATGGTAGTTTTAATATTCATTTTCTTAATGACCTTAATTTTCTCATTATCTTAATGAGAAATTTGTGTTTCTCTTAATAAATATCTTTTCATGTGCTTATTGGCTGTCTGCATATTTTGTTATGTGGAGTACAAATATTTTTTTCAATATTTTTTGATCATTTGTTTTCCTATTATTATTTGTAAAGATTCATTATATATAAGGACATAATTCCTTTATTAGATAAATGGTATTTCTAGTCTTTTTTTTTTATCTTTCCTTTCTTTTTCCCCCTCTCCCAGTATCTTTTAAAGTGCAGACAATTTAATTTTGATTAAATGTAATTTATTATTTTTTTCTTTTAAGTTAGTCATTTGATTCTTAAAATATAATTTTATAGTGCATTTTGAAATTTCACAGTGTAAATCTTCAAGCTTTCTTTTTTAATCAGATTTGTTTTAGGGGCTTTCCTAGGTACTTTGAGTGTTCAGATAAAGTTCAGAATTGACGTGTCTATTTCTATAAACATCTTCTTAGGACTTTGATTTTGAATTCTTTTAACTTCATGAACATATTTATAATAATTGTTTGAAAGTTTTGTCTGCTAATTTTGTCATCTCTGTCATTTATGGATGTGTTTCTATCTAGTGATTGATTTCTCCTGATTACCTGCATGTTTATTAATTTTTACTGTATGTTATATATTATAGATGTTACTTTTTGAATGTCTAGTTTTTTTTTTTTAATTATTCTTTAAAAGGTGTTGAGTTTTGTTCTGACAGGTAGTTAATTTAATTATAGTTCAGTTTGATTCTGTCAAGACTTGTTTCTAAGTTATCTTAGTGTGGGTATAGAGTAACCTTTGTTCTGGGAGTAGTTTAGTCCTGCTCTCAAGGTAGGGCCTTTCCAAAATTTCTATTGAATGTAACAGATGTTCAATGAAGTTATTTCACTCTTGTTACATAGTTTATGTAGGGTAGCAAAATTTGCCAACCCAAAATATGGATTATTTTGAGGAACTGCAGACACAGGAAAAGCTCTGAAAACAGAGTAGAAGTTACCCTTTCATAAGGAAGATTTACATCAGGAAAGGGGTCTGTACCAGGAAGAGTGCTAATATTAGAAATAAATTTTACTCCTGAGAGACTTACCTGCAAGTCAGGGGAAACCTTTCTTTACCACGTATGTTCTCTTCTCATCTTCTCATGAATTGCCTTACTCCTTTGAAGCCTTAGACCCATATATGGTTCTTAGTTCAGGATGGCATGTAAGTCTTAAACATGGCCACCTTATGAGTCTCATCTTTGTGGGGCTTCTATATGTAAATACATACATAATTTTTTTTCTCTCTTATTAATCTTTCATTATAGGGGAATCTCAGCCAAGAACTTAGAAAAGTAGAAAGAAAATTATTTTTTCTTCTGTACTTTTAGTATGTAGTCAAAACCTTAAAGAGAACCTTATTCAAATGTCTGGAATTTTTCTCTGGGTATTTCCTCCATTTTGCCCTGCAAATTTTATTTTTTACACATCCCTGAATTCTAATATCTGCTTTACCTGATATTTGTTAGTGAGGTGTTCATGTTTTTTTCCATTCTTATCTGTCTGTAAACTGGGGTAGCATTGTGCCTCCAGAAAAGCAAACAAGCAGCTCAGGCAATTGTAGGTTTCACCTGGCTTGTTTTACTTTTCAAAGATAATCGACTACAGTTATCCACTAAGTACATTTATAGGTAGAAACTTCATGGAACCAAGTAATGAAAAGTTTCCCATAAAATAATAACAAGGAAAGAACAATTACAAGGAAACTCATAGAGTTTTAAGACATTTGAGATCCAGGCAACAAGAGTTATGTGATTTCCTTGAGCACATGAGACATTCAATGGAGATTCAGGAAAGGTCCTACCCTTGAGAGCAGGAATAAACTACTTCCAAAATAAAGATAGTAGCTATACTAAATAAACTTAGAAACAAGTCCTGTTAAAAACAACTGGAAGCCAGAAACATAAGATTATAGATCTTATGGTAAAATCAGAATAAATGCTTTTTTTTTTTTTCCTGTTTTGGGGATTCTCTATCTATGAAATAATTAACTCACGCTATTTGAAATGTGTTTCTAATCTAGAAATTCTTTTTAGAAATTATTGCTTTTGCCAATTTATAGTTGAAATATTTTTTCTCTTCCACCTCCATTTTAAGAAATCTTCTTGTCATTCTTTCTCATTAAGTTAATTTGTTTGATTAACTTAGCTTTCTTTTTATATCTTTTTTATGTTAATTTTTATTTCTGAATTGAACTTCTCTTATTTTATTTTTTAGTCTTTATATTTATTTGATACATATTTATTTGATTTATATATATTAGCTTTAATTTCTTAGCTCTAAAGTATTAAAAGCATATTTATTATAATTTAGTTTATAATTTTAAATATTTATTTTTGCCTTTTGAATATTTACTTATTTCTATCTTATTTTAGTTCTATTTCTAGTTTTATTTTTTTTAATTTCTTTAGATGGTTGATTGAATTAATACTAACTACATTAATAGTTTTAGAAATTATCCATTTCAAGTTCCTGTCCTTAATTTATTTTTTATTTTTAATTAAAATTAATTTAATTAAATGTGGTCCTAACTACTTATAAGTTCATATTAATTATCTATTCTTTTTCTCATATTATTCTCATGCTATATTTAATAAATTCAATATTTTTTTAAATAATTCTAACAGAGCATATAGGGAATTAAAGATTCAGGAACAATAATATCTGAGATAATTTCAAGCCATTTATTCATTACTTAAAATGTTCTTACCTCAAATTACAAGGAGACTTATAAAATAGTGATTCATTTAAAAAAATTACCGAGATACAAAAAAGTACATAAATTAGACCTTCTCTAAATATTTATGCAGCTCCTCAAGTGTATACAGGACACCGATTAGATTTAGTTCCTTCAAGAGTAATAGGGCAATAGTTTCAGGAAACAAAGCGTTTTCAAAATAATCAAGTAGTAACCAATGTCTTCTTGTCTGCAAGATTCAGGAGCATGTTTAAACATTAAAGAATCAAAAAGAGCCCTCTTAGAATGTGTTTAGCTCAAAAAGTTTACTGATTGGAGAATGAGATAAGACCTATCCTTCTGCTGTCTAACATGACAGTGGGTGCTCCAGAATCTCATCACCAATCTTGAGGAATTCAACTACCTCCTACATTAAATACAGGTTATCTTGATGAGGACATCTATTTTATGATGTCCAGTGATCTACCCAGAGTTGAATTTATGAAAGGAATTGAAAGCAGAGCAGCTCTTTTCTGTATACCACTGAAAAGCTTCCAGATTTAAGAACTATTGTCAGAGTATGAAGTGAAAAGAATTTGTAAAAAAAATTGTAAAAAAAAAAATTGCAGAAATTGTAAAAAAAAATTATAAAATTTAAATAGCATACCATACAAAACACTACATATTTTTGGAGTATGTACATATATATATGAAAACGACAAGAAAAGAAAAGTTATAAAACTACTACTGGCTTATTTGTTAACCTTTGTTATAGTGAGAGTGAGGGAAACAACTGTCCCTGAACACACAAGGAGATTCATAATGTGGATGACAAAAAAAAAAAATTATAAAATTTAAATAGCATACCATACAAAACACTACATATTTTTGGAGTATGTACATATATATATGAAAACGACAAGAAAAGAAAAGTTATAAAACTACTACTGGCTTATTTGTTAACCTTTGTTATAGTGAGAGTGAGGGAAACAACTGTCCCTGAACACACAAGGAGATTCATAATGTGGATGACGTTCTACTGTTTAATTTAGCTGGTAGATATGCGATAATTTGTTTTATTACTGGTAACTTACATTTCAAATTCTATACTTCTTATATAAATTTGCTGTAAGATATATTCTGAATGCAGATATATCAAAATTAAAAAAAATAATGTGTATTTTATTATAAATGAAATACAATGTATCTTTTTATACTAATGACATATTTTGCTATCCAAATTGTGAAATAATCTTTCTATTAAAATTATTCAATGTCATTAATACATATTTTTATGAACTTATTCAAAATAAAGATAAGTTATATATCTTTCTATTGTTTAAAATAATAGCATATTTTCCTCAGAAACCAATTTTGTTTTTTTATTATACCTTAACTTGAACACAATAGTATAATTTTACATTTAATATTCTATTGTTCTGTGTTCCTTATATTATATTTTTTCACACACAGAAAAAACCCTTTTGATATGCCATAGATATCTGCAATCGTATGTGATTTTTTTCTTTTCTACTTTTAGTTGGAAATTTGATTGTTTCCAATTCTGTTGGTTGACCCCAATTCACTATATCCATTTTCTAAATTCCATGAGGAAGTAGAATGATAGCCTTTCAATTTTTATAATTGGAAGTCGTATCACTTGTAGTGTCAGTCTCTCTGATTGATTACACAAAGCATTATGCTTATTTGGTTAATTGACTTCAATTACTTTAGAGTCAGTTAAAAACATAATTCATGTAATCTACTGAAATGTAAAAAAAAATAAATATCTGTCTCTATCCCAAACTCTGTGAAAATTATTTCAGCAGAAAAGATTGTCAAATTTCCAGGTAAACATATGATTATCTAGCATTCATACATTATGAAATTTTTCTTCTTTTTTTTTTCAATTTTACATACCATGCATTTCATTATCCATTATAAAACTAGAGATATCGACCACTCTACAAGTTTTATATAGTATATACATGTGAGAACACATAGTTGAATTAATAGTGCAATGACAGAGTCAGGTGTATGTCGTTAGGTATTTTACAATTAATTTAGTATACCATTGCTAATGTATGTCTGCATTAGTATTCCTTTTCAAACATGCTGAAAAGTAATTAGAATGTACACAGGACAAATATTAAGAATGGTTTGTCCAATTTACTACTCTACAAAAGAATTAGTGTGATGGCCAATTAAAGAATGCTTTTAAACATAGTTATTATATTGTTTATCATGCAGAACTTACTCAAGGAAGGTTAAACGTGTAATTAAAAACATTAATTTAATTCTTTCTATAAATGATACAAAATTATCATAAAACATAATATATGGTCATGGAAGATGACTTTAATGAAACTTGGAATAATTAAGGTAGTTTATCATGATAATTTGCTACTAATAAATGAGAAGTTTAATAGCACATTTTTAAAATTTTCAGACTAATGTGATAAATTTGATAAAATTGGCTCTCTATATTATATTTGATATATATTATATATACATGAATATTCTATTGGCAGTAGTAACCTTTTTAAATAAAGATGGCTGCTTTTTATTCTAACTAGATAAAATAGAAAATGTTGATCAGCTTTAATATTAACACTAACCACTTTTTGTTGTCGTTCTACATGAATCAGAGTCAAAACCAACACAAGCAAGAGAGAAGATTGAAAATCAGAATAGATGAAGAAAAAGAAAAACATATCACTTTTGCTTTCCCTAAAGCTATGCCTCAACTAAATGTGCAATCTTTTGTTGGTGTTCCAGATAGCAAAAAATCTGTTCTTACATGCTTCCATTACAGTTCCTCAAAATCTTTTTTTGTTTCTTGAGATATCATTTGGCTTTCTGTAGAGAAAAAAATATTAATTTTGTTCATATTGTTGTTTCCTATTCTAAACAAATACAATTCGATGTCTAATGGAAACACTCCAGAGCATTTTAAATAGGTGCTAACAATCTTTATGGCTTTTTAACAGTGGGAAATAGAGTTTATTTTTCTCAAACTTTTTTTTATTAAAAGAATAAAGTACCTATTAACATTTCTAAGAACATCATATATCATAAAATATCTATACTATTTAGTTAATTTAGATAAAATGAAATGTCAGTTCTCAAATACTTAACAATTTCCACTCTCATACAAGCTCTACCATTTATTGTCTAAATATCTCAGAAAGTCACTCAGAAAAATCTCCAGTCACTAAAAAGCAACTGAAGTATAAGAGGAATTAGTGATAAAACATGTATTTTATTTATATTCTTGAATTATATTCTTATCTTTATTCTTGATAATCATTTTGCAATTATTGCATACAAGAATTTTCAAGTATTGTAACTTTAATTTTTCAGATAATTCACAAATCTATTGGCTCAGGAAAACAAGGTGAATGCTGGAAGGGCACTTATTTTGTATTTTAAGCCAGCTAATACTGAAGGCTTTATATTCCTATTTATAATCGACTAAGAAGTGCTGAATCATGGATGATTATTATTAATGATTGCTTAAGCAAAATCAGAATTAATAATGGGTAAGTGAGTTCTTCATCTTTAATGTATAGGTGAAAAAAATGTTGTAAAAAAAATATGTTACTCTGACTCTGAGTGCCAACTTGTTAAGAATATTCTAATACAGATGGGGGTGATGTTTATCACAAGGTGCCACAAAGGAGAGGAAGAAAGGATTTCCCATTGAAACTCCAAAGAGATGTATTGAAACGTACCCAGTCCCCTTATTTTATAGTAACTTCTACTGTTAAAAAATGCGTGTTGATTTAGCAACCCTGAACTAGAATGGAGTTCTAATAGCTGTTTTAATTTAGATATGCATTGATCCTATTCAAACTTTAAAGACCTGTTTTACTTGGAGTCATAACTTGGTTTCCAATTGCTAATTTATAGGGCAGAATCAAGAATATCGAACATACTATAAACCAAAATGCTGTAAGCCCTTACCACATTAAACAATTGAATCTAGGCAGACCAAAAGTAATGTCGATAAGAAGGATCATTTTCAACAGTCATTTTCATTCAGTTCGCCACACCTAAAGTCTTAAAATGTTATGTCAGTTCTGGTTTTTAAGATATGAGTAATGACTATTTCTTATTTGCTAATAAAACAACTTTAAAATATTATATTCTAAGTCCGTTTTGCAAACTTGAACAATAAAATTAGTACTCATTGAAATATTTCATTTTAGCCCTGGCAGAATTATAAAGAGTAGATTTCACATCAAATTTACAGTCTGAGTTTTCCTCTCATACATCCTTAATTGTCCTTAATCTATATTTCTTTGCTATTACCACTTTGGTGACATCAAAGCATCTCTGACCTTTTGTATCACACCCTCGCCTTTACCGATAATATTTTATTTTTATTCAATTATACCTTACTTCAAAATCTATGAATCAGTCTAAATGTTAAATATCAAATTATATAATATGTTATTTGGAGTAAAGTTACCATACAAATTTAAGAAGTAGTAAAAAATATGCTTACTTTCTTTTAAAACTACTCTTGTTCAGTACAGATGCCACTCTGGAATTAATTATGGCAAAGTATTTTACATTTATTATTACCACTAATTTAATTGTACTTTTAGAAGTGATTGATAATATCACATGTGAATCACTATTAACAGAGTTTTAGTTATTGTTGAATCATTCATTAACTAATAGACAGTTATAGAGTAATTACTATTCAGAAAATTGTTCTAAACACCATAGGATTTAAAAAATATTTGATGGGTCTCTGCCCTAAGAAAAGTTCACAGATTTTTTAGATTTTTATGTTGCTATGAGTTCCAATACATTTATTTTGCTACTAATTTGTCCCTGAATGGATTATCAATAAAAATGTGTTCTTCTAAACACATTAATAACTCCAATTCAGGTTTTGTCACTATAGACCATGTTCAATTTTTCTGTGAAAGATTTCTACCAATTTCTAGTATTTAGTCAGTGAAATAGGTAGGTATTCTTTGCCTGATTTCTTCTTGGGAGAATAAATACTTAAGCATGACTGTGAAGCTTTAAATAAAAAATGATATTAAATTCAAATTTTATCATTAACATCTGCCATCATTCTAAAAGATAAATCATACTTGTCCTCAGGATGATGACAAATAATAATAATAAAAATCTACTTAATAGAAGATATAGGTATGCCTTTAAGGAAATAAAATGTCTTTTTAGTCAAGATGGTTGCACTCATTCATGTGTGTTTACAAAATGTTATTTTATCTCTGCCTATAATAAGGAGTGTGAGGGTTGGAAGGTATAATTTAAAACAATTTAAATGGATATTTGAGTGTATTTTGACTGATTTTCAGATAAATATTTAGTGATAAAAATGGTCGGAGTTACATTTTCAAATGAAGCATATTCTTATTACATCATTTGAGAATCCTGGAATATCATCTAGTCATAAGATGGATACATTACACTTCTAATAAAAGAAACATACTTTGACACTAAGAATAACCACTATCAAGATCGGTTGCCTAATTTTATATTAATATAGTTTAAAATTTTTCTATAGTGCAATATATACATTTGAAAGACTATATAGTTTTTAAAATAGCTGGAAAGATGACATTTGAGAGGTCACCCAGTTTAACAGAGCACAATCACTTTTTTAGTTTTAATGCACATAATGTACCTGTTGCTATTCTAACTCTCCCTGACCACCCCAAGAAAAGTCTAAGGCTAAGTTTATGCATTTTCCTTAATTTTATTTAGAATAAATAAACTAAACGATGATTTATTTTATGGTACGGTAAAATTTTCTCAGCTTTTGAACAGTTTTAGTAAACTCATTAAGTAAGATTCATACTACATGTATTTGTAACTTTATTATTCTTTTTTATGGATTATGCTTATAATTTTCATTCAAATAGACTTATCAACTGAACTTTGTTCATTTTCACCTCTTCACAGTATTTTGTAGAATAAATATACAACAATTTCTTTATCCACTTTATTATTCATGGATACCAGTGCTGTTTTCAATCATCGTTGTTATTAAACAAGTTTGCTCAAATGCACCTGTCCAAATGTTTCTATGGCATACACACTGAAATTGGAATTCTTTATATGTATATTTAACTTTATTTGGCAATAACACCAAATGAATTCAACTGCTCAAATTTTAGCACTAAAATCAGAAGAGCATTGTGTCAGCCAAGCACAAAGAAACTGGCTTTTCTGGAAAGTGTGGTGACAGAGGAATTTACAAAATCTGAAGTAACAGTGCCATTTCTTATATCCAGTCTCTAGTATTATATCTGCTGGTAGGCAGGTAGAACTTTAACTGGGATTCTACTAGAAAGCTTTGAGCATATGGAAGTCTGTAGGTTTTATTGTTCAGGACTACTTAGAATTTGAGTCACAACTCTATTGGGTATATAAATAGGAATAGAATTGCTGTATCATAAGATATATGTGCTTTCAAGTTTAATGGCTACATCTTAAATATTTTTCCAAAACAATGTACCAAGTTACTTTCCTAGCAACAGTTTATTCCTAGCAACTGTTCTTTAACACTGGGAATTTTCAGACATTTAAACTTTTGCCAGTCTAGTGAATGTGAAATGATACCTTACAGTGATTTTATTTTGTATATCTTCATTATTAATGGACTTGATGCTATGAAATGCTTATTCTAGTCTTGTTCCCACTTTTCTCTTGAATTGTCTTTTTATTATAAATTTGTATGAATTATTTGTATACTCCATATATTACAGCTATAATATCTTCTCCTAACATGTGACTTATCTGTCCACTCTCTTTATGATATTTTCTTAAATTAAAAAAATATTTTATATTAATTGTCGAATTTATTAAATTTGTTTATTTGCCTTTGCATTTTTGTATCTCTTTTTAAGAAAAGTTTACTATCTAAGATCTGAAGATAAACTGTATTTTCTTCCAAAATTCTGTCCACACCCCTTTTGGGTATAGTGTGCTAATAATACTTAGAAGATCTAGGAAGACATCAAAAAAAGTTGAAATTTATTACAAAAAGAGCCAAGAAGACATTATTAAGAAAATATTTTTAGAGCTACTAGCCTCATGCTATAAAAGTTAGAAGGGAGAAAGAATGGAAATTTATTTTCTGTATCTCCATATGGATAAGAATTTTTCTCACTATCCTTTTTGAATATTTTATGTCCTCTTCATTGATTGGCAATGCTAGCTTTAGTAGTTGTTAGGATTCAATACATTCATGGGTCCCTTTACAGTCTTTCTATTCAGTTTCTTGTTATGTTTTTCACTTCTGGTGCTAATATGAAACAATGGTAAAACAGAAAAACTTTATTACTCTAGAGCCCCATCTCCTTAGTGAGAACTGAATTTCAATTTTCAATAAATCCTCAATGTTGGTTATGTGATTCTGTTGAAAGCCTGCCACTGTTTTTGGAAAAGGTAAAAGTCATGAGGGGAAAAAGTATATTATATGCTAGACTCCACTATGATCTAAATGTTGTGTCTCCTCCAACATTTAAAATCCTAACCAACAAAGGAAACCTTCAACAAAATGAAAAGATAGCATAATGAATGGGAGAAGATATTCACCAATGATATATTTGATAAAGGATTAATCTCCAAATATACAAAGAACTCATACAACTTAACACCAAAGAACAAAACAAAACAAAAACAAACAGAAAAATAATCCAATTTAAAAATGGGCAGAGGACTTGAATACCTGAATAGACATTTCTCCAAAGAGGATGTACAGATGGCTGATAGACATGTGAAAAAATTCTTAATGTCATTAATCATCAGAGAAATGTAAATTAAAACCACAACGAGATATTACCTCACACTTGTCTATCACCAGTAACTTGACAAGCAGGTATTGGTGAGGGTGTGGAAAAAAGGAATTCCTTTTGCTCTGTTGGTGAGATTGTAAATTGGTGCAGCCTCTGTGGAAAGCAGTATGTTGGGTCCTCAAAAAATTAAAATTAGAACTACCTTATTACCCAGCTATTCCACTTCTGGATATTTATTCGGAAAAATCCAAAACACTGATTTGAAAAGATATATGTATTCCTACGTTTGTCACAGCATTATTCACAATAGCCAAGATAAGGAAGCAACTTAAATGTCCACCCATAGACAGCTGGCTAAAAAAGATATGGTAGATATATATAAGGGAATATTACTCGGTTATAAAGAAATGAAATCTTACCATTTGCGACAACCTGGAAGGTTTTTCACTTATGCTATGTGAAATAAGCCAGACAGAGAAAGACAAATACTATATAATTTTACTTATATGTGGGCTCTAAAAAATAAACAAACAAACAAACAAACAAACAAACAAACAAACAAATAAAACAGAAAGAGACTCATAGATCCAGAGAATAAACTGATGGTTGCCAGATGGGAAGTGAGTAGAGTTGAGGGGCTGGGTAGAAAAGGTGAAGGGGTTAAGAATACAAATTGGAAATTACAAAATAGTCATGAGGATATAAAGTACAGCATAGGGAATATAGTCGATAATACTGTAATAACTATGTATGGTGCCAGGTGGGTAGTAGACTTATAGTGGGTAGTACACTCATAAGATATAGTTGACTAACCACTATGGGATATACTTGAAAATAACAGAAATTGAATGTTAACTGTAATTGAAAAGAATTATTAAATAAAAAAGATCTTTACTACAAAGATGGTGGTATTAGGAGGTGGAGCTTTGGGAGGTGATTAGGTCACGAGGGCTCCATCTTCATGAATGGGATTATTTCCTTTATAAAGAGGCTCCCAAAGGATTCCTAGCCCTTTCTACCACACAAAGACACTGGAAAGTTGGCAGTCTACACTTGGAAGAGGGTCTTTACAAGAACCCAACCATACTGGCAACTTGATCTCAGACTTCCAGCCTCCTAAACTATAGGAAGTAAATTTATGTTGTTTATAAGCCACCTAGTCTATGACATTATGTTAATTGCAGCCTTATGGACTAAGACCTGCGCACTTCTAGATTTTGTTCACTCCAAGGTCTTGGCTTCTCAAAGATATGTTGCTTATAAAGCTCTCCAATATTTACAGTCAGTTATTCATTTTTTTCTGTTCATATTTTATATTTTTCCTCAGCAAAAGGAATGGTCCAAAAGCAGATTAGTTTTTAGTTACTATGGAAAAAGACAACCTGCCTATTGGTTTTTTTTCTATTTTCATTTTACTTAAAATTTTAATGACCTTTCTTAAGTCTATCTTATACACTTTATAGCCTGTTTTTCTTATGATTTTAAAAATCTATTCTTAATTAGCTTAAATATATTAACTATTTATTTTAAATTTTGTATGTCATAATTCTGTATTATTTAAAGTTCTGATTTTGTAGTTTGCTTTCCTTCTGCTCCAACTCAGTGTGGCTTGCTTTCTCAAATGTTTAGAATTCTTTTATTGTTTTCCTTGAAATTTTATCTGTAGATATTCTTGGTGGTTTGAATTAAAATACTTCCCTTTGGAGAGGATTTTTTGTTTACTTTTTTATGCAATCATTGAAGAACAACTTTATACTTTTTGTTTGTGTGTTTTCAGTCCATATAAAATTATTGTTAATTTTTGGTTCAAATAACTGATTATCTGCTTGAGGATAAAAGATACCATATATGTATGTATGTATGTATGTGTGCATGTGTGTGTGTGTGTGTGTGTGTGTGTGTGTGTATTTACTTATTTACTTATTTTTAATTTCTCCTCACACTTCACTAGAGCTAAGGACAAGCCTGGAAAGTTTCCTTGCTGTCTTTCTCTATTGGGTAACTTTCCCCTCCTTCTTCTTCTTATTTATATTAATATGTCGTACTTCAAGGGTTCTGGTTTCTTCAGGATTCTAAATTCTATTTCTCACTTTTCAAGGGCATCAGGAATTGCCTCCTGTTCTTGACATGTGGCCCATTAAAATCCAGGCGATAAGCCAGCAAGACTGGCAGTTAATCCAGGGCAAATTCCAATATCAGCGTTCCTTAATTCTGTGGATTCACACTCTGATGTTATTTTTGTTTTTCTGTTCTCTATTGAATTTTCATACATTTCTTGTCAGTTAGACTGTGATCATTAATATGATTTAAAACATATTTTAACTAGCATTTTTGATGTGCTATACATAGTTTTCTCAGAACACTAAGAAATAGTTACAAAGCTTTCCATCTTGCCTTAGTTAAGTACAGCTCAGTCTGAATAATAATGTGTAAATTATTCTTAAACATTTAATTAAATGGAATTTCTTTAATAGAGTATAAATCTTTTGAAAGAAATGTATTATATAAATCCAAGATATTATTATAGCGTATTTTTACATAAAAAATAGTCAAAAATGCTCTCAAGGAAAAAATGTGCTTATAGCCTCATTTTGTTTAATTCTAAAACAAACATATAAAACTAGAAAGTGCTAAATAAAACAATATGAAGACATAAAGATTTATTCATACAGCATGATTATCATAAGCAGTATAATACTTCAGAGGGTCACAATATTCCTCTTTTTTTTCAAAATACTTAAATTTCTAAATGTAAGAATAGGATTATAAACTGATTTTGTGGTCTTTAACTTTCGGATAGGTCAGATGCTTTGAACCTTGTTTGAATCTTTCTTGCAACATTAACTCAAGCGATTGCTAAAAAGATACATAACCAGCTTCAAATGAAATAGAATACAGCCAAGGAGGGAGGCACCAATCACTTGTATCCAATTACTTAGTTTGCTTGTTCAGTAACATACAACTGATGTTGATCAGAATCTGCTGCATCTGAGAATGGAAATAAGTATCGTGCTGGAGGAAGAAAGGACATGTATAAAAGATGAAAGGATCCAAGAACCAATGGCTTCCCTCAAACGTAGTGGTGGTCTGTGTCAACTCAGCCTCATATTTTTTATGTGCATGACCCAAATGTGGAGGGAGTTGGACGTCAGGATTTGTGTCTGGCCATGAGATTATCTCAGTGTTGCTGCTCTATATGCCAGGTTGCTTCTTCCTCTGTGGCATCCTTGAGAGCTAAGTAAATTTGATGCTGAGTAAAGGCTATAGTGTTTTATAAGTATGGCCATCAATCTGAAAACCAAGACCACTGTTTCAACCAAAACAGAGTGAAGAATTACTAACTATCCCAGAATCAGAGTTATATTTAAAAATGGGGCATTTTATAAATTGAAGATGTTTTCCAGAAATCTCCAGATTAAAAGTATATATAATACACTAGAATTTTTTAAAGGGTGATGAAAGTGTTGTTTAAAGTTTATATGAGGTTTACTGGAAAAAAATATCTTTTTAGGACATAAAAAGGAAGAGTACATTTTATTGAGCTCTATAGCTTAGATATTTATATGTTCTCAACAAATAAAATGCATTTGATAGTCTTTTATTCCACGGAGATTTTAGTTGTCTAAAATTATTTTGTAAAGACTATTTTAAAGGTTATACTTAGGTAGTTTATCTAAAACAAGACAATTCTTACTTAGGCATTGCTTACAAAAGGATGTTTGTAGATGCAGTAAAAATTGCTTTAAAAGTATACAATAATCAAACGTGGAATTTTGTATCATACCTACTCTTTCACTGGTAGTTGTCTCACTACACTGTTGAAGAAAATTATTTCTCTTATTACCTCTGCTTCTAATTTAGGCTACATATCTCCATAGTTTGGCATATTATTGATAAAAAAACTGATAGAATTCGAAAAGTTATATTAAGATAAAGATAACATGAGAAAGACAAATGCAAAAAATGCTTCTGAAAATTTAAAAAAATAAATTATTAAAACACATGATATTTGTTTAAAACTCCAAATATTTAAGGCTCATGAGATAAGAAAGATAATGATAAAAATCCATGTATGAATATCTTTATGATGGTATGTTAATTAATTTCTTTCAACCCTATGCCATATACTTAGAGATAATAACTCCATGTCAAGAAATGACAATCCCTATAACCTTAAGATAGCATACATATGGTAATCAGTTTGGAAAATAGTACATGTGGGTCCTTAGCCTTCTGTCAATGCCTGTGTTATTCATACGTATTTGTATGTTTGTGTTTCTCTCTGTGTATATTTTATATACATCATATTAGATATAATTAATCTCAGAGAAATACAGATTTTACTAAAATGGATTATCCTCTGTTCATTAAGTGTGTAACCTTTTGATTAATATATTATTAATTTGGCAGTATTTTGGTCACATCTGAAAAAAATTAAGGCAATCTTTTGAGAAAAGTTTGAGGGGAAGAACTCATATTGATCAGTACTAAGTAGTAAAAATTTATTGCAATGTTGTCAGTTGCCTTATTCCAGATCAATACAAATCTCACCTAAAGCTTCTTAAATGCAATAAGAATCTGACAAGACCTTTTTGTCACAGATTAGTGTTAAAGCAATGAAAAAGTCCCCAAGGAAAATTGTCTTTCTGGCTAAAATGCCAGCTGTATTGTTTCTGAGGTGTTCTATGCATGTATGACATCTTCATTGATATTGTGGATGTCTAAAAAGAAAAACAAAAGAAAAATAAACATTTGTGTGCAAAGTGACACAAACTAAGAAAACTTGAGAACTTAAATTTAGATTCATTGTTTCTATCAGAAATCCACTATTTGATGCATATGATTGATGAGTAGAATTAGATTATAGAAATCCAAGACTAATTAAATTCTGCAACATGTTTAGACTATTCCATCATATTGATTTTAAATTAATAAAAATAATGTAACATTTTAATAAGATATAAAAATAGTTAACAAAATATGCACTTTTCTTAAGAAGGAAAGAGTTACAATTTGAATACAATTTAAATTTAGATTTCACCCAACGAAACAACTACATGAAATAGTAGAATCTAATTTGGAACTGCAGAGAGGTTCTCAGGAGCTTGAGACAAGCTGCATTTTATGAATTCTGATAACACTAGAATTTAGTCATTTTGGCAGTATCGTAATGTCATTTTACATAAGTAAACTCATTGAGGCTTGCTTATTTTGGTACCTTCATCTTTTGGCACTTTCGATTATTTAGACAGAGAAAGCACATGCATCTTCCATGATATTTATGCAAATTTTGTTTTATGAAAGGTACCAGTTTTACTGTGTAGAGGCTTATCTTTTCAAATAAAAGAAAACTCTGATTTTGGAATTGTAACTTTTACTTAAACTCATTATTTTTGTACCTTTCCCCCAGGGAGATAACCTTATGCATGCTTTGCATGCCAGTCTTGCTTTTTATTCTGTATCACTTCTCTAGATTCTTGCCTTTCTAGTATCAAATAATATTTCTTTTTATGCACCTCTGTGGCTCTATTTACAATGATTTGTATTATTGCAAAAATTTGTTTGATTTTAAGTATCACATTAAGTATTATATTAAGTATATATAAAATTCAGCATACTAATAGATAATATTTTACAAATGTAACATAATTACATGACACAAATAAAATTATATCATTACAAATTCACATATAAATAATGCATGTATATTATATATACATATACATTATATAATATATTATTTTTATTATCTACTTATTAATTATATAATTAATATTTTGGTCAACAAAGAACTACATGTATGTTAGTAGTCCTGTGAGATTATAATGGAGCTGAAAAGTGATATCAAAGCTGTAGTAAGTTCGTAGTGCAACAAATTCCTCATGTGTTTATGGTGATGCTGCTGTAAACAAATCTGTGCTGCCAGTGTATAAGCACATAACACATACAATTATGTACAGAGTATAATACTGGATAATGATAATAAACAACAATGTTACTGATTTATGTATTTACCATATTATAACTTTTGTCATTATTTTAGAGTGTACTCTTTATATGTATTTTTTTTAAAAGTTCATTGTGAAACAGTACACTCCGTTACACCAACAGCAGCTTCACACATTCCGTGCTTACCGAGTCTTTTGAGTGCATTACTTTGTATTGTACATAAATTAATCTTATGTTGTTTGTTTATCATCGCTCTTAAGCATACAAAACCCAATAAGAGGCCATATTAGGTGACTGACTTGGAAACAAATTAGAAATGATTAATGAGTAGGAAACTGGAAACAGTGACAGTTATTACTTACCAGTTAGGCAAGTCCCATTCCACCACAGCTACTGTATTGAATAACAAAGTGATAGAAGTTGTTAAACTGTCTGCTTCATTGAACGCAATGAGACTAACAAAAATTTAAAAAGAGCCTGTATCTGACATGGAAAAATCCTACTGAACACCAGACACAGAAGGATATTCCTCTCAACATCATGATGACCATGACCAAAGCAAAAAAGTTTTTTGCAATGTTGAAAGAAAATAATGAACAAAATTATGATGTCTAATTTACTGCTATTTCTGGGTGATTTAAACAATTCAAGAATTATTATTCATTACATAATGTGAAAGTAAGTAGTGAGTTTGTGAGGGCTGATGTGAAAGCAGCTGAAGATCTTTTGGACATTCTAGATAAATTGTGGAGAAAAATTACTTGACAGAGCAAATATTCAATATTGATGGAACCTCTCTATTATGGAAATAAATGCCTGAAAGTTCTTTCATCCATAAGGAGGCCACGTCAATGCCAGGTTTTGAGGCTTTTAAGGACAGAATAATAGTCTTGCTTGAGAACAAAACTGCAGGATACAAATTGAAACCCATTGTGATCTGTCACAATGAGAACCCCAGGGCCTTTGTGCATATTCAATAAGCACACATTCACTGCCAGTATACTAGTGGAGCAATTAGAAGTCAGGGATGGCCTGATTCCTCTTCCAAGATGTCCTCCTAAATTCCTATGCCAGTGTTTAGAGAATAACATACTTTTAAAGATTTTGCTTATTGTCGATAATGCTCCAGGACATCCTCCTTTTCTTGGTAATCTTTATCCTAATATCAAAGTGGTATTTCTTCCTACAAACACCACCTCTTTAATCAAACCAATGGATCAAGGAGTTATAGCAGCTTTTAAGGTCTACTACCGGAAAAGGATCTGATCCCTGGCTATTGCTTCAACTGAGGAAGATACTGAGAAGACAGAGATACTGCCTTCTATGACTGCATCAAAAACCTTGCTTGGATTTGAGATATTGTCACCAAAGAAAGTGTTAATTGTGTCTTGAAGACAGTGAAGAGGTTCATCCATGACTTCAAATAATTTCTCAAGGATGAGGAGGTTGCAAAAAATCATCACAGCTGGGGTTGAGATGGCAAACAACTTTAACCTGGGTATAGATGAGGATGGCATTGAGGAAATCCTGGAGGTAGTTCCTGAGAAGTTGACTAAAGAGAAGTTATTGGAACCAGAACAGAACTAGCTAAAGTTATTGGAACCAGAACAGAAATAGCTAAAGAAAAGGCAGAAGAAAAAGAAACTTCAGGGAAAGACAACAAAAAAGAATCCACCAGAAAATTCACAGCGAAGGGTTTAGTAGAAGCTTTTGCAGACTTCTAGAAGCTTCTTAAAAAGTTTGAAAACATGGACCCTGACATCAAAAAGTTTTCATTAATAGAGAGGAATGCTCAGGTGCATTAACTGCTTACAATTGAATTCATGATGAATAAAAAAAAAAAAACACCACAAATATATTTCTGAAAAGAGTGACACCTCCTCAGTAAGAGCTTCAAGGTGGTCCTTCAGGGTGCATTCCAAAAGAAGACATAGTTATCATGAAAGATGACAACTCCATGTGTGTTATAGCCTTTGAAGACTTTTTAGTGAAAGAAGATGTGGAGGTGAAAGATAGTGATATTGAAAATCCTGACCCTGTGTAGGTTTAGGCTAATGACTATGGTTATGTCTTAGTTTTTAGTAAAAAAAAAAGAAAAACAAAATTAAAAAGTAGAAGGGAGGGAAAAAAATGGTGTAGATGATAGAGGCTCTGTTCATCCCTCTGGTGACCAAATCAAAGTTGTGACAGGAACAAGGAGCAACAGCAAGGAAAAATCGCCTGGGATCTAGATGAACAAATCATACAAGTAGGGAAAAATCTAAGAAATCACCCTGCAACAGCAGAAGGTAGGATGGAGCGAGGACGAGGGGCTGTCTGATCCTGAGCAGCTGAGTGAGAAGGAAGCTGCAGCAGCGGCAGACTCCTCTTAAAGGGGCCCCGTCAGTGAGTGGTTTTTCATGATGATGGACCTGCTCGCTCTGAGCACCAGTGCCAATTCCAGAGGTGTGCAGGGGGCACCAGGGACTTACAGGGAGATATTGTCAAAGTGAGGGCTTAGGTGAGATTCATTCTGTACAGAAGTGCCAGTAGTATCCACTGTTCTTGTTAAACCCTCTCCTCTACCAGTGCACTGGACACAGCACCGCCATAGCTGTGACTTCATTAATCTGGATAACAGAGGTCGCTCTGCCCAGAGGATTCCCTGAAACTCTGCCTCCACCAAGTTGCCATATCCGGGTTTATCCTCAACGAGTCAGGTACTCCTTGCTGAGCAGCACCTATACTCATACTGGAGGCAGCTGGCCTTGGTTTCTGGTGTGGCCTTTTGAGGCAACTATAAGCACAGCACCTGTGAATTGCTTGCTGAATCTTAACAGGTGGCATCGGCAGGGTAGAGTCTTGGGCTAAATTTGGCCTACAGCTGAACCCTTCTCAGGACTGTACCACTGGACAGAGACCTACTTCACAGATCCATACAAATAAGACCGGGAGACTTAGGAGCTTTGCTTAGTACATAGAAACAGACATGGAAAGACAACTAAAATGGGAAGACAAGCAGAAACGATATGAGAAAACAGAACAGAGACCCAGTTATAATGAAATAAAGTAATCTAACAGATACAGAGTTAAAAACACTAGTTATAAAGATGCTCAATGAACTTTTGGGAAGTGTAGATAAATTCAGTGAGTCTTTCAACAAAGACATAAAAAAAAAACAAAAACATAAAAATGGAAATGAAAATTTTAAAAGGAAACCAGTCCGAAATGAAGAACACATTATCTGAGATGAAGAGTATATTAAATGGAATAAACAAAGGAATAAACAAAGTGAATAAAGAAAAGGATCAAATGCCCTATCTAGAGGGTGGGAAAGCCAAGGACACTCAATCAGAATGGCAAGAAAAAGATGCCAAGACTATAAAAATAATTTACAGAGCATATGGGACACTATTAAGGGTACAAATATCTGTCTGATCAGCATACTTGAAGAAAATCAAGATATTGGACAACTGTTTGAAGAAATAATGATGGAAAACTTCCCTAACCTGGTGAAGGAAATGGACATAAAACCCCAGGAAGCTCAGAGAATTTCAAAAATCAGGGATCCAAAGAGGCCCACACCAAGACACATCATAATTAAAATGCTAAAGGTTAAATACAAAGAAAGAATATTAAAAGCAGCAAGAGAAAAACAGTTACTTATAAGGAGATGCTCATAAGACCAACAGCTTATTTCTCAAAAGAACCCGTACAGGACAGGTGGTCTCGGCACAAAATATTCGACAGGATGAAGACCCAGGATCTACAACCAAGAATACTTTATCCAGCAAAGCTATCATTTAGAGTTGAAGCACAGATAAAGAGCTTCCCAGACAAAAATAAGCTAAAGGAATTTATCACCACCAAGCCAGTATTATAGGAAATGTTGGAGGGACTTCTTTAAG
>NW_006494613.1:7745905-7781060 GCF_000325575.1 Pteropus alecto
GGCGGGGAGTTTGGGGACTTGGATAATAGGGTGAAGGGTTAAAAAAGTACAAATTAGTAGCTGATGGATGGTCACAGGGATGAGGAGCATGGCATAGGGAATGAAATTAGCATTAATACGTTGGCTAGGTGGAGGATCAGGGGAGGGAGGGAGCAAATTGGGGGGATCATTTTATGAACTGTTAGATGTCTAACCAATGTTACTATATACTTGAAACTAATTAAAATAAATAAATTTTAAAAAATTAAAAAGTAAAAAGTAAATTAAAAGTTTAAAATAGAAAAAAAGCTTACAGAATAAAAATACGAAGAAAGAAAATATTTTGTATAGCTGTACAATGTGTTTTATACCAAGTGTTATTACAAAAGTGTCAAAAAGTTAAAAAAAATAAATGTTTATTAAGCAAAAAAGTTATAGTAAGCCAAGGTTAATTTATTGTTGAATAAACAAAAATATTTTTTTATTAATTTAATGCAGCCTAAATGTTCAGTGTTTTTAAAGTAGTATACAGTGATGTCCAGGGACTTTACATTTACTCACCACTCACTCATTGACTCACCCAAACAACTTTTGTACAGCATTTTTACTCTACTATTTCTATGTCTAAATATGTTTAGGTATACCTACTATTGTGTTACAGTTGCCTACAGTATTCCATGCAGTAACATACTGTATAGACTTGTAGACTAGGAACAATAAGCTATATCACCTGAGTTTGTGTAAGTGCACTCTATGATGTTCACATAATGACAAAATCTCCTACCGACACATTTCTCAGAATGCAACCAGTCATAAGACA
Source organism: Pteropus alecto (assembly GCF_000325575.1). NCBI lineage: Eukaryota > Metazoa > Chordata > Mammalia > Chiroptera > Pteropodidae > Pteropus > Pteropus alecto. The sequence goes on from NW_006494613.1 coordinate 7,746,705, forward strand.
ACACATAACTGTATATATTATATTATACTATATTAATTATATTATATTATTCAGTACCAGTCTAGGTGCAGTGATACTGTAATGATAACCACTACCATTACTTAATGTTTCGCAGTTGACTTAATAATGCTGCTACATCACAAGAAATTCCAGAATTAAAATTGACAAGATAAGAGCATGGAAATATTATTTACAAGTGAAGCAAAATAGTTATTTATTTAGCCTAGTTGCAATTCTTAGTCACAAGCAAACATGTCCATAAGGGTTACCTTGAATATGATTTATTAGGATGTAAGACAACACAGTAAGGAGCAGGAGTGGTTTAGATTATTAGTAATATCAATGTGCACCTATCTTTATAATCTGATGAAGTTTAAAAGCCATCATTAGTATCACATTCTGCATTAGTATGTTCTAATGTAAATATAAAGAAACATGTGGTTTATTCTACAGAGGAGCCTGTCACTACATAGGGCTGTCACCAGTATCACAGCTTTGGAATTGCCTTTTTTCAAAAATTTGAGAAATGCTAAAAGACAACAATTATATAAAAAGAGTGTGGCTTTGAGAGAAAAATATATTTGGGTTCAAACACAGACTCAATTTGACTAGTTCTGTGGCCTTTTGAAATTTAGTTTAGCTCTTTGGCCTTAGGTGCTTGGTCTTTAAAAATGGGGATAGTCACGATATACTTTTTCTGAGAAGCATTTCCGCCTTAGAGCCTTCATACTCTTTGCAGCAGGAGAAATAGTGTTTTTATGTGTGTTCTCCTTTATCCATTATTATAATAAATACACTTTCATCCACCATGTTTTAATTTCTTATTCCTGCCACTGCAGCTGAATTACTTTTGACTTTCCTAGCTACTAATTCTTAATCATTGGGCTTTGAAACCAGATCTTCTCTAGTTGGTCTCCTGAATATAGGATCTATTTCACAGTATAATCTGATAGTTTCCAGAAACCTCCAGTCCAGGGATGAAACTGCAGCTGTGTTGGAATACAGCCTTGCCTATTGGTTTATGTCTTGTCTATGATTGCTCTCACTATAAAAGCAGAGAGTTGTAAAAGAGAATGTATGACCATCGAAGCCTAAAATGACCACCATCTGCCCTTTGTGCTTCTGATTTAGACAATGAGGTGATAGTCTGGTTTACGAGTTATTTCAAGTGAAATTTATCTTTCTGGTATAAGGAGGAAGGCTCTAAATACCTCATTTAATCCTATAACTACATCCTGCCTTTATAACAGTTATTAAAATTCACTAGGTAGATATAGGTCAGAGGACAAGATTTAAAAAAAAAGAAAAAAGTTTTAATTGATCAAATTAAGCACAACTTTCCTGGGCTTTCTGACATCAAACCTATGCATCCCTTTCTTACTTTAAAATAGTCATTAGTGGTAGACTGTTATAAAAAGAACATGGAGAGCAAACATTAGACCACATTTTAATTTCCATGAGGAATTTTGTTTACTGCTAAAATCATTCACAAATTATATTTATTCTCCATTCCAAATTTCCAAACACCTGAATTACCACTTGGGTGGAGAAATCTTTGGCTAATAATCCTAATATCACATATATTAATATATTTTTTGCACTTAACATGTACTTAATTCTAGAAAGGGAAAAAAACAAACTGCAGTTTCTATTCCTGTAAAGATAGCACCTTTAGTGACTGTTAAAGCCAATGTAAGAAACATTAAATAGATGCATTTATTCATCAAGATATTATGCTCCTGTGGCTATGCACATGGAATAAATCAGGCTTAGCGGTCGTGCTCTCCCTCAGGACCACCAATTGGGTTGAAATATCTTTCTGCCTGAAGTCATATGGTTTAGAACCTAATCAAATGTGTAGATTAGGATTCCAGAGCATTTTTGACAGTCTAGGGAACAAATAGAAATGAAAAAGGGAGTTTCTGGGTAATTTTTTTGTCAGTGCTTTTTTTAGATACCGACAATAGTGAAAGGGTGAAAAAGTTCATTTTAATTTCTGCTAAACCAAGTATGACTTCTATATATCATGTCTATGTCTCAGTATGTATGTTTTGTAACTGCTTTTGAAAGGTAACCGGAGAGCTGGAAAGGACAAGCGAGAAAACTATATTTTATAAAAATAAATAAATAATAAAACATCTTAAAAATCATTTATTTGGAGGTGACTTCTGTGACTTCCACTCTTACAATAAGTTTTAAAATTTTTACATTCTGCTTCCCCTTTGATACACAGTTTCTTCATCTCTTTTTTCTGAGCACATAAAAGCATGTTTCTCAAAAAGAAACTAACACATTTTAAAAAAATAATAATAAAAGACCTTGTATGACTAGACATAAGGAAGATTTAGAGAATCCGTGGATAATAAATATGGTGCCTTGCAAAGTAAGCATTCTTTCTCAAAACATCATTATTTTGGTTATCAATTGCTGTGTATAGCAAACAACCAAAACTCAGATGGTTAAAACATCAAAAATCTCTAGATGTAATTTTATGGATCAGGAATTTGGGCAGAGTACAGTAGGGATGCTTTTCATACCTCCAAGATACTCTTCATTAGTCCTTAGCTGAGGTGGTTCATATGGATGTAGATAGCTGAGATGGCTTGACTGTGTTCCAAAGCTTAAGGCTTCAGTTCTGCCTGATATATGGGACACTTGGTACTTCTCATGCTTTCTGCTGAGGCAGGAGTGCTCAAGAAGATTTCTTTATTCATATTATGGTGTTTGGGCTGGACTATGTGGAACAGCAAGGGGTTGGTTGGACATCTGTCTCACTATTCAGGCCTCTCTACATGGCTAACTTGGGCTTCCTCAAAACATGGCATTCTCAAGATAGTCAGGCTTTTCCCAAGACAGCTGGCTTCTCTCTGAGTCTTCCAAAGGGCATAGGTTGACACTACAAAGCTTTTCCTGTCTCTGAAATTACTTTCACCACATCCTATTGGGCAAACAATGTGCTATATAACCCATCAGAATTCAAGGGGAGGGGATAAAATGGCATGAACATAACAAACACGCACTGTAGAAAGGAACTGATGATGATTGTCAGTGGCCATACTTTGTTTTTATTCTCACCTTTGTCACTCTTCCAGTGATAACAGTATGAACCCAACAATATGAATAAGGAAGAATGTAAGCTCTAGCAGTAGAGAGTCATAGACTGCATTTACTACCTGACAGGCTTGATATACCTCACTTCTTCCTTTAATTCTCACTTCTTTACTTGGATATGTAAACCATATGGCACCTGGTTGATGCTAACTAAACCAGAACTGTTACCATTTCTTATTAGGTTTAAGAGTGTTCTGTTTTTGCAAAAAAAAAAAACAAAAAAAACCCAAAAAACAAAACCAGAAAAACAGAATTAAAAGAAACCATGTTGTTACTGCTTTTTTCATATATTATTTTCTTTCTACTCTTCTTCAAGCACACATAGTAATACTGTGAAAAACCAGTTAGAAGCATGGGTTCTTGTCTCTTAACACAAGTGTTACAAATATGCTCTTCTCTATGCATTTGTAACCAAAGGGAGTCATTCTATGCATAGGTTACAGGCGTTAAAACTAGCTTATTGAAGAATCCTTATGTTACTTAATGAATTAAAGGAAGATTTGTAGCCATGGTCAATGAGAAGACATGTATTCCAATGTTAAGGAACATCTGCTATGTGCCATTATGCCACTTGAACATTATAAAATGCATAGTGGGGATTTGTCACACTGAAAAAAAGTTTCAAAGTCCAGAACAAAACAGGTAACAGATGTTCTTGTCAGATAGTCAAACTAAAATATATATTATAACTGACATGTGAGGCAGAAAATAAACAGGATTATACCTTATACAGGGTTTTAATTACTCTGCACTCAGAAAAGTTTTAGTTTAGAATTCTTTTTCAAAGGGAGTGGTATCATGCTGGAAAGTATCAATATTATATGGTAAATAGAATTGTGATGATACTGTTCACTATTACTGATTTGACTATATTTGACAGAAAAAGCTATTGTATAAATTAAAACGAAACCTTATATTTTATGCCTAACTTACAGTTTATTTAATGTGCTATACAGTATATAATTTTAATGTTCATATTTTTAATTTTAATTAATTTTATGCCTTTTATTGAAATATAATTGACACATAACATTATATTTTTTCAGGTATACAACATAATAACTTGATATGTGTATATATTGTGAAATGATCACCACAATATATCTATTTAACATGTATCACCACACATAGTTAAAAATTATCTTGTGATGAGAACTTTTAAGATCTACTCTCAGTAACTTTCAAATATATCATACAGTATTATTAACTATAATCACCATAATAAAACATTATATCCTGAGGACTTATTTATTTTATAAGAAAGTTTGTACCTTTTGACCCCTACACCTATTTCTCCCACTCCCATTCCCACCCACTGCCCTGGCAACCACTAGTCTGTTCTCTGTATCTATGAATTTGTTTCTTTTCTTTTTTTTTAGATCTCGCATATTAAATGTTGCAAATGTATGTGTACCATATTAGTTATTTATCAAATGCAATGATTTCACTTAGTAGTGGAGCCTATTTGGTTATTACTGGTTATATTTTAGAAAAACTTAGTACTCTCCTTTACATTTTTAAATATGCACATGTAGAGCTCATAAAAAAATAATTTAGAAAAAAATAACAACAATTAAAAATAGTGAGTATATTTGTTTTTTTTAGTCCTGAACTATACCATAAAATACAAGGTTCCCTAACATTACAAGACTTAATTATAGAAGTAAGCACTCTTCTTCAAAGCATGAGGAAAAGATTAAAATTTGATTAATACATAGGCATGAAACAGTCAGAAATTTTATTTATTTTACTGACCTGAAGAATAAAAAAACAACAAAAAAAACAAGCTCATTTAAGCTCCACGGCAAAAGGCAAAAGTGCCATATACCAGCTGTCTCTCATTAGGTAATATGGTGGCATCCTTTGCAAATCTGGTTAACCCTCAGGATTACTTTGACTCCTTCTTACTTGGGAACTCATTTTGAATGCTATTGCTCGGCTGTAGCTGTCTTTTCCCATCTAAAAACTAGCATTGATGATAATTGCCTAGTCTTTACACTGCTTAGTTTTTCAAAGAATCTTTGACATGCCACCTCTATAATGTTTTCGCCACCTATCATTTACAGGAACTACCTTACAACTCACAAATAATTGGACTTAATTGCGGATGCACTCAGACCTTTACAATATCAAAACAAGAGGCCAGAAAGCAATAGTGGCACAATTATTACAGAATGTCATCATAACATTATTATATCAAGAAAAAAATAAGGTGACAAAAGGGAATATGCTTTTAAAATATGTTTGTCTTATTGAGTTTATCATAATATGTTTCTTCTTTTTGTTCCCAGTAATGAAGCCTTATCTTCTCAGACTAGCTGCTTACTAACTGCTCTATTCTGTGTCCTTTATTATAAAAACACTGCAGCAAATCTTTCATAACCAGATAAAGTATTTCACCCTTTATTAACTTCTTTTTCTATAGACAAAGTACAGCCAGTAAAGATGTCGTTCTTTGAAACAAGTAGATTAGTCCATTTTCTCGTGGGGTTTGGCAAAGTCCTTTAACAGACGTGACTGGCAGAGGAAGGGCTGAAGATGCTGGCCCCGGGGAAAAGATTGCTGACTTGATAAATCTTTGGGTCATAAAAGGTCATCTCTTGATGTCTGGAAGAAAGATTGACTTACTAACAAATATCAGCAAGAGATCTAACTATAGTGTAAAATATAAAGAAAACAAATTAGTATTGAAAGAACATTTGCATGGTAGCAACGCCAAATGCCCAAGCAAATACAGACAAGCTATTTTTAGTTTTAAATACACTGTGAATGACTTTTAAAGATTTAAAGTCATTACTGAAGGAAAGCACATTTTTCTTAGTTGTTTAGATGTCCAGTGGGCTTTGTAAAAAATACAAAGTGAGCCTTTAAATCGGCAATTATAAGCAGAAATAATTATGATCACATCTTGGAAATGCTACTTTGAAATGTAGAGGTAAAAAAGTTTTAAAATTATAAGGCATTTCATAAAAGCTTCTAGAAATTAAAAATTACATGTACAGTTGAGGTTGAACTACTTATTATTAATGAATTCATATACCTCACTGTAATATTTGACTGCAATATTTTCAACTTGAAAAAGAAAAAACAGATTATAAAACAAAAACAGAAACAAAACAGGTGATAGAATTAGTTAGGGCCATTACAACTGTATCACCACAGCAACTATTCCTAAATTTAGAAAATAAATCTTCTTTCCTCCTCCAATTAGTTTTTTTTTAATCAAGTGATTGAAATATTCTGAGCATATGCTTACAATGTTTTTAACCTGCTGTAAGATGCTAGTGAGCTATTTCTTTTGTTCCTTTTTAGTTTACATTTCTACCAGTTTTTTTTGACCATAGGCCATCTGACCTCCCCTTAATGTTAGGGCTCTTTCCTTTATTTTTAGTGGATTAATTTCACATACTAAGTCCATATCTTGGGCGCTGTGTCCTAAGAAGTTTCTTCAAAATTCCATATTGCGATAATTCTTTTTCTGAAAGAGCAAAAGAGGAATATGAGTAGATATTCTAAAAGAAGAGCTTCACTATGAAGGGAAACAAACTCTGGCTGCTGACTAAGGTGAGCATTATCACAATGGTCCAAACACTATTTCAATTTTCTAAAAGTCTGGTGTCTAATTTTAATATTACACACACACACACACACACACACACACACACACACACACTGCTAGGTTGTGATGCCTGGCAAGGATTCTAAGACTTTATCTCTAGTATTTTACAAATTCAATATTTGGATGTATGCCCAGAATCCAGTTGATGTTATATGTATGTGTGTGTGTATATGTAATCCTATAGTAATTAATAAAATGTATATGTATATATGTCAGACTATAAATTATCCTAAAATTTGGGCAATATAAGATTTGTATAGAGAACCAGAATGCAAGGCTAGAATTTCATGAAGGACTTCTGAGGTCATGTACTGATAGGAAATACTGTTATAATTTTTGTTAGGTCCTTTATATGAGTTACCTTCAATCCTTGCACAGCCCGGCACATATATTACAAATTCTGTTTCATGGATGGTTTCTAGAAGTGTACAATTACTTGCCCTGGGTCACATATATTTTCATTGGAGTTGTCAGGTCTTTATTAGATATCCACTTGACTTAAATATCAAATGTTTGATCAATCCGAGGATGACCAAGTCACATGTTTGTGAAATAACACAGAAAGTGCTAATAGGAGAATACAATTATAAAGAAAGGGATTGTAATTTTCTTGGCCTGAACATGTGTTTGGGTCAGAGATTTCAACAGGTTGTAAGGACCAAGGGATACATGAGGGATACAGTTCTTTGGCAAAAATGGTACTTATAAATTTCTGCCTGCAGGAGTGGGAGGACCTCAGAGGATGATTATTCCTGTTAAGTCCCTGAAGAATATCTGAAAATAACTCATAACGTTCTATTCTTTTGGGAATGATTAGAAGCTGGATGTAGACAATAAAAGAGGCCTTTATTCAAGGATGATTTGAAAGGACTAAATGAAACTCACACAGAAAGAGTACATCTCAGAAAACTCATCCAAGCATCGTATTTTACACAAGGAAAATGAAGTTCCAGAGAGTTAAAACAACCTTTGCCTGTCATTCTATACAGACTCTTCCAATGATGTCTCATATACTCCCTGTCATATACACATCACTCACGTTCGAGCCTAGAACTCCTCAGCCTTCTTCCAAAGGCACATTTGCTATTCCCTTTCCCCATTTTGCTGCCTGAAAATCCCATGTCACTCTTTTAGACACAGGCCCAAAGATACAATGTATCTTCTCAGTAAAATCAATGAATAAGTAAGTAAATAAATAATTTAAAAATTAGCCATTTCTCTATATCATTGGCAATTCCTAAATGGTAGTTGGAAATAGGTGTCTATGATGTAGAAAATGCCCAGAATCAGAGAATGTGCTTCAAATGTCTTTTGGAGATGAACCCTTGGGTATTCAGTGAATCCCTTGCCTACAGTCTCCGTCCTAGTAAAGCTTTCCCAAAGCAACTCAAGAACAGATGAGCTCTACGCAGCTCCCTCACCAGGCCACTCACGATGGAAGGTATCAGTGCCTGAGCACTGGACTGTAAGTCAGATTCCAAGAACAGAACTTTTTAACAGGAAATGTGTGTTCCAGATCATGATTTGCTGGCTCAGTTAGTGCCTCCTCTGAAAGTGTTAACGTGAGGTTGAGGAAATGAAAGTCAACTGTGAGTGATGTTCTGAATCTATTGTGAAAATAAAAATCAGTAGAAACAATAAGTTAGAAGAACTTAATCACCAAAATGGCAGACATTGGTTGTGACATCAGGAAAAAGGAGATAAAAGGTGACCAGAGGGGCACTTCTTTGGAAGTTCTACCTGTGCAGCCAAGAAAATGTTCTGCTTTCTTTGAATTTTAGTATATCCATAAGTAGGTCCTGTATTAAATGAGATAACCTGGTTATATCTCTGCCTCTTGCAGTTTGTATGTGGACAGTCAAGTATAATTTGAGAGAATAGAGTCAGTCCACACAGTGCCCCTTGCGGGAAGCATTAAAGAAGTAACTTCCTAGAAAACACCAATGCTTCATTATTATTATTAGTGATGTTGTTGTCACTGTTTATTATTATTATATTTTGCCTTTTGTGGCTAAATCAAAAAATTTCATTAGAGAAAAATCAAGTCAAATTTTAAAACATGTTTAAGCTAACAATGAAGTTAAATGTTTTTCATTTTTATCAGAAAATTGCTATATAATTTCTATTTCAAAATACTATATGACTTAGTTTAGAATTTGTAAACATATTTAGCAGCTAAAGAAGAAAATAAGGCTTTTTAACATAAGAATTATTAATTTAACAAAAAATATTAAGATATCAAAAATTATCACAAATGCGAATGATTTCCATGTTCTCACTTCTGGTGGATATTTTTCATCCTCATTTTATTCTACACCTAATCAGCTTTCATTGACATCTCTTTATGTATAAAATAAAAATCCAGAACTTCTACTTTTCTAAGGTATTTTAGGAATAGATGAGGTAGCATATATCAAGTGATATATAGATGTTTGATGTTATTATTTTTTGCTTGTCCCACCAAATAAAGCAAAAAATTACAATTGATCAAAAGAAGGTAAAATATATTAAGTTACACTAAATTTTCTAATACCTCTCAGAATTATATAAGGGAGTTTATATGGTTATAAATAAAATTTATTATCTATTTAAAGAAATAAAGATACTTTAATTTTCTATTGATTACTTAGTGAGGCTTATAATAAGTAATAAATTTGATTGCAAATAAAAATGGTGCATGTTCCACTTCAAACAATGTTTTTTGCACAATAGAATGTGATTTATATAGTCATATATGTAGATTGCATAATACTATAATAGATTAGTGAAGCAATACACTAAATTTATTTCCCAATAAATTATAGGGAACATGTAAATATCCCAATTAATAATAAAAAGCACAGGCATTTTGTTACTTTATAAATAGGAACTAATTTAAATATATTCATGCACTGTAAACTGTTGCTTGGTTTCTGCTCAGAGTAATTAGGCAACCATGAAATTAAAAGGAATAATTTGATTACATTTCCTATCACATTATAATTTTTTAGGGGTTGGAACAAGAGGAGTAACAGATAATTGAGTCTTAAATTTTTTTTTCCACTGATTTAACATGAATTCTCAAAACATTTTATTTTTATAGCTAAACATACATGTCTAATTCCACATACTTGTTATATTTTATTTTAAATATAGCTTGTAAAAAAGACTAATTACATATTTTAAGTTAAATTTTAAAGGGTGAAAAAAACTTTTAGCTAACTCTCTCTCCTCTTTTAAGTCTGAGCTCAATTCTCATCTTCTCAGCTAAGGCCAGCATAGTCATTACTGCAATCTGGCCCCAAACCACACTAACAACACCCCTTGCAAGAATTTGTTATCTTCTATAGAGTTTATCATCTTAAAACATACGATATAACTTATTTAACTGGTTATTATCTATCACCCTCCTGGGAAGCTACTAGAGGGCAAAGATCTTTGTCTCTTTATGAATGTGTCATAACCTTCTTTAATAGTTTGATAATATTTTTTATTGGATCACATTTTTATTTATTTATTATGTTAGGACAATCATATATAAAATATTCAGAGCAGAACTGTAAACATAGTATGTATTTTATACTTGCTTAGAAAAATGGCTATTTAGTAATATTACATTCTGTCAGTCAATCCTGCCCAAAGTGAGAAGGAAAAGTAATCATGAAGGTCATTTTAAAGGCAACATTTTAAATGGAATTTGTTTATTAAATTTGCAAATTCACAATATATTTCAATAATAAAAAAAGTAAGTTAGGATGCAGCCTCATTAATTGGTTAATAATTTTGAAAGAATAGCTATTAATATTACTAGTATGTAATAATAGGAAGTCCAGATAATAGCTGAGTTTTAAAAACTATGTCTTCAACTGCTGGTGACATAAATGATGAATTTGAAAAGCCAAATAATAAGTATCTCTTTTTATACTTATTCAGCTAGCTGGATATAGAATTTCATCCCATCAGTGAGAGGAATATTTACATTGAAAAGTTGAATTTGATCATTGTACAAAAATAATAGAAGAAATTTGTTCTCTTTGAGGGGGCAAGAGGAGTGTGTGCATGCACTTGCATGCATACAGTATCCTAGAACTTGGTAAAAAGCTTATAACCTGTCTGTGACTCCATCTGAAAACTTCAGGGGTGAAAATTACCAGTTTTATCTGAGGGAAAATCTCTTCCTCTTTTATTCTGTTTGCATAATCATAGGACAAGGAGGGATGGGTGAAAGGAAGCTTTTGATTCACTCTCAGTGTGGTGTGTGCAATGACATCCAGTTATTATATAAGAAATTCAGAAAGTGCCAAACTCTCATGACTCTAAGTATTTGTATATTGTGCAGCTTACCCACTTACATAATTTCTTTTTTAATACCTATCATGTTTCCCCTAATTGTCGGCAACAGCAGTTTTAAATTGAAATATCCTGTGTAAGCCATCAATAGTTCTAAGAAAGAAATACATTGTAGAATAATCTTTCCATTTTCCAGACAGACTTTGGAGGAAAATAGTTTCTTAATTGTAAATTAGACGGGGCATCTGCCTAAGAGGAGAAAATTGAGTGTAGTTCCCATGGCCAGTAATAGTAAAGGAAACTGAATAGATCCTGAGAAAGGACACCGCAATTTAAATGTTTAAATGCTCATTTGTAGTTTGCCGTAATCTCTATCAAACCATGTTACTGACACCAGTCTAATTCATACATTTCTTTTACTTGCCTGATATTTGTGTTCATGAACCCTGTGTTGGACAATCTGAATCCACCGTAGAACATATAAATGAAAATTTTAAGTAGGCAGGGGAACTAAGGCTCAGAAGTGGTTTCAGGACTGAAAAGAAATAAATGATTGCCTTATATGTCTCTAAAATTATTACCAATTATTGGTTACCAGAGCGTAATTACTGATTTGCCATTATAAGTTTTAGAGGAGAAAAATCAAACTGGTTTTCTACAGAAAAACATACATAAGTTATAAATTCTTCAAAGAATTGCAAATTATCCTATTTGATCAAATGTGGACTTTATCAATTTCTAAACACCATTTCCTTCCAGTACAGTCGTTCTTCCTCCAGGGCACAGTAAAGTGCCCAAACCATGATGAGTAACAATCTTACTGGTAAAGAAGATAAGCTGTGGCCCTGAGCCTTATTGAGTGTCAATTGACATTTAAGCCCAATAACTGCTCACCAGCTTCCTGGGAGGGCTGTGAACGGCAGGACTGTTTTCCTTGATGGTCATTTAGAATTTTCTGTGACCTTCTGGGATGGCTCTTTATTCTGCTACCTAGAACTCTTTATTACAACTGCTTTTGCTCCTCTGACCCTGAGTTGCCTCTGATGGTTCACCTTTTGGTCTCTACCAATTTGGGTCCCATTTTCCCTCCTGCCGCCAAGACGTTGGTGGCTTTGGCTGAGATAGAAGAGAAGGATATTTCTACCAGTGTTTCAGCTCCATAATTAGCTACATTGGAGAATTTGCCCTCTTGGTTCTTCTCTCAAAAACTATGAAACAAATCATAACAGCTTTGGCTCAGCCCAGTGTGGCACCCAAGTCTCTCACAACTCATAATTGTCCAGCAGTCAGTATGCATGAAGCATCAGATGGCATATGCTTAGCTGTTTGTTCTGATGAAAATATTTATCTGCATAACAGAGCCTAATCCAAATAGGTAGAGAGTAATATTGTGAGAGCAGAATATTTAATACTTTTATTGGTTTTATCCTAAATGCAATCATATATATATATATATACATATATATATATATATTTTATAATTTGTATTTAAAAACCTCAATTAATGAGATTTTTTAGAAGCATATAAAAGCAAAAATTAAAGAAAAAAACTCACTTCAGGGTCGGCTGTAAGGTGAAATTTGCTTCTTACATGCCTCCCATGTTTTCTAGGTAAACATAATTAATATCGCACAAGGACAAAGCAAAAGAATTCCTGAGTTCTGTAAAATTCACAATACAATTTTATGATTTCCTTGAAGTCAAACTAAAGATGACTGTTGACTTTGAAGGATGACTACTGTGTTTACCTCTGCTCTTGGACAGATCAGAGCTGCCAGCCTGTGACCATGTGATTGAGCAGACTGATGTTTTCCCATCTGTTATATTTGATTTTGTACAGGTTCAAAAGCATCTACCTATTATGATTTTGTCTGTATTTTAGGCTTCTCTTGTCTCTGTGGAGATGAAACTTCAATTGTTTTACAGAAGACTTTCAGCTTCACAATTATTATCTAACACAGGCAAACAAATCTGGAAAGTCTGTGTTCTAAATGATATTCACTTATCTATCACAAGAAACTATAGATGATATTGTTTTAAGTTGAAAGAGTTACTGCAGATGAAGAGGGGGAGAAAACTTCTTAAATTCAATTGACTGTTATAGGGTAAGGATAATTTATATAGTAATTTAATTGTTAATTGTGCAATTGGTGGATTTCAAATTTTTATTTATGTGTCCTGATAAAAATTTTTACCACATCAAGGATATACCTTAAATATTGGTAGAGGCTTATAGATGTTTTTCCTTAATTTCACTTTCTTTTTCAGCTCTAATATTTCTGTATTTTGTCAAATAGAAAATAAAAAGATTTATTTAAGTTAATGTGAGCAGTTTTGATTATTTTATTATTTATTACCATAGATTCTTATTTTCATATCCATCTCCAACTTTCAACTTTATTCTTTTTAAATGTATCTTCCTTTGATGTTTATATCTCTCTATTTTATTAGATGATGCAACATTGGTTATAGTTTCTTAATTTTAAAGTTTGTTTCTTCTTTTTTAATTTATTTATTTAAATTATTTTCAAGTATACAGTGCATTGGTTAAACATTTATATTGTTCATAAAACGATCCCCCCAATTGCTCCTCCTTCCCCTGGCCCTCGACCTAGCCATCCTATTAATGTTAACTGCATTCCCTCTGCTGTGCTCCCCGTCCTCGTGACCAATTATCAACTACTAATTTGAACTTCTTTAACTCTTCTCTCCATTCTCCCAGTCCCCCAACCCCCTCCTCTCTGTCCGTCACCAAATTGTCTCCTATATTTGTGAGTCTGTTTTTCATTAGTTTGTTCTTTTACTTCCTTAGATTCTGCATATAAGTGAAATCATATCATATTTATCTTTCTCTGTCTGACTTATTTCACTCAGCATAATAACCTCTAGGTCCATCCATGTCATTGCAAATGGTAGAATTTTATTTTTTTTAATGACTGAGTAATATTCCATTGTATATATGAACCATAATTTCTTTATCCAATCGTCTGTTGATGGGCATTTAGGTTGCTTCCATATCTTGGCTCTTATAAATTGTGCTGCCATGAATATTGGAGTGCATAGATCTTTATAAATTATTATTTTGCTTCTAATGTTTTTGCCACTAGAAAATAAATAAGAAATTATTCTTCAATTAAAAAAATTTCTGAAATAAAAATACTAATTGAGAGTTAATGACTTAAGCATATTGCATTGATTATGGGCTTCCTCGGTCAGATAAAAAAACAATACATGCAAATGGACGTTCATTACGAATTCATCCATTAATGAAAGGGTAATTTCCTTGATTTTTTAAATTATCATTAAAGGCAGCCCTCACAATCATTGACTAAAAACACAAATAATAACTAACTAAAATTGGGATTTTATGCTACACCTATCCATTTAGCAAAAATCCCCAAATTCAATAATACATTCTGTTGGCAAGGCTAGAGAAAAAGCAGTATGCTCATGTATTTCTGTTGGCATCATAAGTTGGCTCATGCCCTGAGGAAAAATATTTGACAATATCTATTAACATAACAATTCATATACCCTATGATCAGCAATTACACTTATGAGAATTCATCCTTCAGATACTCTTGGCACACATGTAGAAGAAAAATACTCAAGGTCAAGTATTGTGTTATTGTTTGTAATAGAAAAGAAATGGAAACAACCCAAATGTCTATCAACAGAAGACTGCTTAAATACACTGCAGAACATCATTTTGAAACAATATTGAGCAACCTTAAGGAAGAATGAGAAAGGACTCTAGTCACATATAGAAAAAAAAAAAAAATACATTGTAAAATGAAAAAGAACAAAGTATAAAAAAGCATATGCAATGTGTTAATTTTATATAAAAAGGTAAAAAATAAGAATAAATATTTGCATTTCCCTGAATTTGCATAAAAATAACTATGAAAATGAATCCATACAAAGAATGTGTTCCCTACCAAAGCTTGAATGGGGTCCAAAAAAAATGAACAATGGTGAGTGACATTTTGCTTTATTCCATTTTGTTTGAGCATATTAAACATATTACTTATTACACACACACACAGAGAAACACAACAAGTCAGATCAGAGTAGAGAAGAAAATTTATCAGAAAACTAAAGGTAACTCGTGTTGTTATAATTGAGCAGAGTTTGGTTCCAAGAACATTTCTGATATGATGGAATATTTTTGTATTGATTGTGGTAGTGGTTTTACAGGTGCTTATATCTAACAGGTTATTAAATGCAAATTATATCTCAATTAATTTGAACAAAAAAATTTGTTCTGAACCTCCAGAAATAATAATAATAATTGTTATTATAAATTAAATAGAGACCACCCCATCACATAGACATTGCCTTTAGTAGCGATGTGTATAATGTTAAATCACATATAAGGACATCTCTAAAATGTGCTAAGGAAGTCTGATTTAATTTATGCTTTATCAGTTCTTGGAGAAGAGAGTCCACATAAGCACCTTATGGTTCTTAATATGATTTATTTTCTTCAAATAATTTATCACCACTAGACATACTATATGTTATCTGCTCTCTCTCTCTTCAGAATGTAAGCTCCTTAAGAACTGAGACTTTGTTTAATTCAGTAATCTAACCTTGACACCTAATGTTCTCAGCATGTAGTAGGTACTCTATAAATACCTGCTTAATTAATTCTTCATAAATGAATTAAAATATATTATAAACAAAACTTATAGTAAAGTTGCCATGTTAGAGAGTCAAATATTCTTCCTCATGAGCTCTAAACAGCCAGGATTTCCTCCAGCATTTGAATGAATCATCTTGTCTTTGAGTTCCAGAGGAAGTGGTTGACTAGTATTTGTTTATGATGAAAAAAAAGTACAAAAAATGTTATTGGAATTACACCTTTAGCAAAATAACATGTTCCACCTATGATAATGAAAGCTGAGGCTGGCAGAGATAGAAGCAGATTAACATGTTTCTTTTAGCTCACTTCTGGGAGTAAACTTATTAAACAACAGATCTGCTGGAAAACCTCAACTATTTAAATTGCTCAATCTTTCTCATGTGTAGTCTTCTTGTTGCTGTTTCATTTGCTTTGTTTTGTTTCACTGTGAGTGTGTATGTGTGTCTGTGTATGTTGATCTGTTTGCTTGTTTTGTGCCTGCCCAAAAATTGAATTTGTGTATATGTTATAAAAAATCTTTACTAATTATTTCATGATTATTGTGTACTTTGACTGTTTCATTCATTCAATTATGTGTTTATTCAAAATATATTTATTAAGAACTACTAAGAGCTAGGCACTGTTGTAGGCACAGGATAATCAACAAGGAATATGACAAAAGAAAAGGTAATTATATGAGGTGATAGATGTGTTAACAAATGTTATTGTGGTAATGTCATATGACAATTATATTTCTAAAGCTGAAGAAAAACGACTGCAGGCGGGGGCAGCGGGGGAACAAAATGAAAAGATATCAATAAGCATATTGTCCTAGAAGCTAAATGAAAAAAAAAAGTATTTTTTTTAAAGCAGCTATATTATGTATTGTATATAAGTTCTGCAGAAATTTGAGTAAGTTGAGATTGAGAAATGATGATTGAATTAAACCAGATGTTGGTGTCTGCCAATCTTGCTAATTGAATCTCTGTGGAATTTTAGATGTTTATATATAATTAGAATTCATTAATGAAAATAAAGAGAACTAGAGATGCACATTTCAGATAACTCTTTCAACAGTTTTGCCTTAAAAGGGACATAGCATCATCTATCCCAGTTATCTATTGTGTTGTAAAAAACACCATGAAATTCAATAATTACATTCTACCTCCAGGTTCACAGTTGAGAGATGGGCAGGTCTGGTGGGTTCATTATAGCTTTACTAACATTCCTGGCAACTTAACAGGAACTTTGGAAGGATAAGCTCAGCTGGGCCCCTCACACTTTCTGTGTAGTCTCAGGATCCTGTCCTCAAGGTCTCTTCAGAAAGAGTCAGGCTTCTTCATGGTGGCACAGGACACCAAATTTGCATATTCCAAGAGATGAGACAACAGTCTCTTAAAGTCCGAGTTCTGAAATGTATGCAGTGTCACTTCTGTGGTTTTTGATTGGTCAAAGCAGGTACACAAACTGTCCATATTAAAAAGGAAGGACCATAGACCTCAATTTTCCATAAGAGAGTAGTTAATCAACCAATGGTTGCATTTGGAATTTGTAACGGAGGGTTTTTTTCAAGATAGAAAATATATATGTGAAAGTCAATTGTCCTAGCTCGATTTATTTTAGAAATTGAATGTAAATTTTAAATGAATTTAAAAATTTTACTGCATAAAGAGTAAACATTGCATTGATCATATATTAATTTGCCATCACAAAACTAAAATCATATTTTTTGCTGCTTGTCTAAATAACTTTTGTCTTGCCGTCAAATCTTGCCTATACAATCACAAATTTTTATATTTGTCTGATAATTTTATTTTTTCTTATTTTAAAAGGTTTATTCCAGGTATTCAGTAATGCTAATGTTTTCTTCTAGCACAGCTCTGTCTACATCTCCAGTTTTGCAATTTCACATACTGATCTTTATGTTCCAACACTACTGAGCTATTTTTAATCTATTCGTCTTCTGCTGAATACCATGTGCATTCCCTTCCATCCCTTCATATACTTTCCCTATTTCTACATGTTTTCTTGCAAATCTTACTCATCGGTCATTTTATAGCATTAAATTTACTTTCTTTAAAAACATTTCTGATGATTCTTGGTAGACCTGAGCAATCACCACTTTTTCATATACCATTACTTATTCAAAATTATACTGCTTTCTCTTTTATACCACATTACAATTGTACCTCTTCCATCATAATAACATTCTTGAGGACAGGAAATTTATCTTTTGAATCTACATAATGTCTAAATAGATAAAAATGTTTTGGAATTAATGACTTTCTCTGCTAGATACTTTTCTACATATTTATCTTGATTAAATTCTAAGACTACAAAGATGTCAAATTCAATTATAGAGAAATGACATCTGAGATTACCTCAGATTAATGTTATATTCTATTATCACTGTTGAGTTATAATCACAACCATTGAGACTGAGTTCCACTTTCTATCTTTTATTCATTATTATTAGGTCACTTTCTAGGTTTTACAGAATAAGGTTTTTTTGGTTTAACGATAATATACTAATATTTTTAATGTTGACTCCTTTAGATATATGACATTTGATACAAGTGTGATAAGAAATAATATGATAGCTATAAAAATCCATTTCAAATATGAGAAAAAAATATTGAAAATACTGGTTCAATGTTATTATACTTATATAGTGATGCTAATAAAACTTGTTTTATATCCTTTCATCACTCAACTAAAAAGAAATTATTTTGCATATGTATATATTTGGATAAAATTGATGCTAGATTTTCTTTAATTGTAATTTATTTTTTTAAGACTAAACAGTTTTCAAAAAGACAATGAAAAAAAGATTTGGTAATTTTTTGATTATGTATCTAAGCATCACTAAAATTATGTCAGGCATTTATATTTCCTATCACTTAAATAAAGGCAGTCAGAATCCATAAAGAAACTATAGATACTGGTTTAAATTTAAAATGATAATAACACAAAATGTTTATTTATTCCTCTCATCACAGATCCGTATTTTAAAATTTTAGCAAGAGGTTAAAGGTAAAAAAAAGAGTATCCTTTTCCAAGATTTAAATTATGATACTATCAAGAACCAAAGACAGGTTTCAAGTCATTATAATTCTTTTCTGGTTGAATTGTAAATTGGCAGTATCAATAACACAATGTATTAGACTTCATTTATTTTAGAAATTGAATGTAAATTTTAAATGAATTTAAAAATTTTACTGCATAAAGAGTAAACATTGCATTGATTATATATTAATTTGCCATCACAAAACTAAAATCATATTTTTTGCTGCTTGTCTAAATAACTTTTGTCTTGCCGTCAAATCTTGCCTATACAATCACAAATTTTTATATTTGTCTGATAATTTTATTTTTCCTATTAAAATTTTGAACTTTAAAAAAATTTTTTAATGCAACTCACAGTGCAGTAAATAACATGCTCACTATGTATTTACTGAATAAACATATTTTACTCTCATAAATTTAAATCAAAATATAAATACCTTGTAAACTAGATAAAACACATAATATTTAGAAAATATTATAAATATTTTTGTTATAGATTGACTAGCCTTAGAAGTTGTTCTTCAGACTATTAAAGTTGTCCATAAGTATGTGAGGGCTGATTGAAACTCTGACACACAAGATGTCTTGGCATAAAGGGGGATATTGAGGTAGAAATAGAATAATTATTTAACTTATGTCAAAGTCTGATGAAAGTTCAAGAATATTTACTAAATCTTTAGGGCTTCTATATAGTAAGGTGAAGGCAGACTATGAGAGTAAAAGTTTTGCTGATATTTTCCTATTATAATGATAAAGGAGATATATAGGCAAGTGATAAATCATCCTAAAATATCAAAATATCTTTGATCTAAGCCATTACTATATAGTTTTCCAAGTTATTTCTATCATTTGAGAAGAAAAAAAAAACACTTTATTCACTATCAAGTCCTTTGCATAATAATCTTATCTCCTTTCACCAAGAGAGAAGCACATTTGTTAAACCTTTTCAGATTTCAGATGTAACATACCTCACGTGAGAATACTACTTCAATCCATTAAAATTAAAAACAAAAAGAAGACCAGACTTGAGAATTTCCTGAGCAGACAAACTATTTAAGCTACACAAACAAAACTAAATCTAGCTTGTTTTATAAATACAAATTGATCTTAATTTAGGTTATTTCTTATTGTTTCTGACAATCATGAAAGAAAGTTGTCATCTTCCTAAAAATGCTATGAGATAATTAATTTAACCAATCCTCTGCTGCCTGGAAACCTCCATTGTAATAACCAATCACTGAAAAAGTTAAATAACTTCCTAATTTTCATTGTATAAGCCATCCTGTATAAGTTTTAAATTTGAAAGCTCCTAGTGTGTGAACTGTTCTTATGTGCGTAATAAACTCTTACTAAATGCTATGTATTGATTTGTTGGTTGTGATTTTGCTATTTATGAATTTTTGACAAACCATAAACTTCTAGTTTTGAGTGGAACCCAAGCAAGGAATGGCTCTGCAATAAGTCTAATTGTAGAATAAACTGCCCTGCCGCTTATGCAATGTGACCTGACAGATCCCATAGTTTTAGAGTTATCTGTAGTAAGGCACTATATGCAGACTTTGGCAAATCTTAATAGAAATTGTGTACTATAGACCCCATAATTCTAATGCAATTCTATCACATTTGCAGCAGAAATATATACTCCATTTGAAAAGCGCCTCCTGGGATACTACTGAGTTGTGATGGAGACCAGGCATTTGACCATGTTGCCTTAAGTAATCATTAGCCTAAAGCTGCCCTTCTAGAGTTAGGAACTGTCACCCACCATATCATAAGGTTGCGCTGCCGAAATTCATTATGCAATAGAAAGATTGTATTCAGAAACAGCACTGAAAAAGTCCAGAGTGTGTGTGTGTGTGTATATATGTATATATGTATATATGTATATATGTATGTGTGTGTGTGTGTGTGTGTGTGTGTGTGTGTGTGTGTATCTCACAAACAAATACCTCAAACTGGCATTCGCCCACCAGAAATGAACTGACATTTTTCCCTCAATTTATATTCATGGTCTCATGGGGAATTCTCTATTATAGCTAATGGAAGTGGGGGGGGGATAAACAAACAAACAAACAGGGCCTGGTTCACCTTTCGATCAGATTAGTATGTTATTGTGAGCCAAAAATAAAAGTACTACTGCATACAATCCCATTGAAAGACAGTTGTGAATGAAAATTCTCCTCATAAGGAGAGTTTCCATTTTACCTGGTCACCTCCTTTGAATGGAGAAAGATGTAGCTTAGTGATGGATATATGTGTATTCATGAGTGAATGGCTTGGCTAGTTGATCAGTGTATTGGAAAAAACAATAGAAGAAGTTCAGGACAAAGAATTCTTCAAAAATAAAAAAAAACAACATATGGTTGGATCTATGGAAGTGAGTATAAAATGTGAAAATCTTTGCACCTTAATTCCCATCAAAAAGGAGACTAATCAACTAGATGAAAACTATGGTCATCAGGTACAGAGCAGCCTGCCAGTGTCCTCAGACAGCACAGTGCTTATGTAATGGAGTTGTGAATGGAGAGGCCACAGTGGGAGAACAATGCAGACTATTGCATGGTTCTAAAACTTGAGCTCCCCTTCACCAAGGAGGATTTATTTACTGCCTTTGAGTATGCCTGACCTGTTAATAACAGAAACAAACATTGAATCCCCACTATCCTTTAAGAAGACAACTCAGGCATTTGGTGACAATTATATTGTATTATAATTAATTATATCATCACTCTTCATTCTGAAAAAGATATGCAGACAAAGATTGAAATATATTTCCCAGTATGGGTTCACCTTTCTTGCCTATAGTGCTCTGTCTCACATTACCACCCAAAGGATCACTATGTTTCTGATTTACTGACATGGGATATGACATAATATTATCTTAAAGTACTCACATTATTTCAGGGTGAACACATGACTATGAAATTCACTGGACCTATAACATATTATATCAGTCAATAGCTGATGGCCTGAAAGAATGTTGGAATTATCTCTTAAGGCAGCAGTTGTGATACCAGGATGGACCTAATACAAGTTTGTATTGCTGTTCTTCAAGATTTTGCGTACTTTTTAAATCAATACCCATTATATGGTGCTATGTCCCCTACAGGTAGATATGTGGGTATAGAAGCTAACAAGTAGAAGTAGGAGTGGCCTATTCACCATTACTCCTACTAACTAATTTGGGGAATCCTGTTCCTTTCTCTACGACTTTTGACCCTGTGGTTCCAGATATCCTGGTTCATAGTAAGGTGATTCTCTCACTAATAAATAAAATTAGAGTCCTGCCAGATATAACCATTTAGATACTACCCAGTCCTTTCAGGCTTCTCACAATAGTAGACTAATAGGCAAAGAAAGTTACCATACTGGTAGAGTAATTGAACTGATTATCAAAAGGAGATAGAATTGCAAGATTATAATGGGAGAAAGGAAGATATATTATTGACATTCTTACAAGTGGCACCAAGTGGTACTCCCACACCCAGTTTTAACTATAAACAATTATATCAATCTGGGCTTACAAAAACATGATAACTAAGGACTTAGATTCCTTAGAGATGCAATTCTGATTTATTCTATTAGGCAAACCATTTAGGCCAGCAGACATAATAGCCAAGAATAAGATCTCTAGTATGGGTAGCAGAGGAAGAAGATAACAAGTATAAACACTGTAATGATTTTAGGCACAACTGCAGCAACAGAGATTATCATTCAAATAATTGTTTTCTCTTGTTTTTCCTCAGAAATTGTAAACAACTTGAAGCTGATGCATGGTTGAACAAACTTAATGTGAAAAGCAAGAGGGTCTGAGCCATGTTGAAACTGCTTGGAACAACATAGGTACTCTATCCACATCTCATATTTCTTTTACCATGGTTGTGTGTCCATTCTGCATTACCTTCTGCTTGTTTTGCTATTAACAATTTACAACAATGACCTTCAGATTGCTCAAGGTACTTGGAACCACGTAGGACACATGAAGTGGCTTAAAGTTTTAGAAATCCCCCATTCAGCCTGGGTGTGGTATGTAGCCAATGGCTGATTAACGTGAGAGTACAAAAAACCAGCTCTATTGATCTGAGGGACTACAAACTCTGAGGGATAATTTACCTTTCAGAGCTTCCTGGAGCAGCTGGCATCAGAATGAATCTGGGACATGTTTGGTTTGTTTCTTTTTCCTCTCCTGCCTCTGACCAACTTCTTCTGGAGCACTTTCTAAATATATCACTTGCCCCTGGATTTTCAGTACAGGCTATTCTTGAAGAACCGAATACAAATCCCATTGTTTTATTTCAGTAACATTTAATGTCTTAGAATGAAATGTCAGTGTACATAAATAAATAAATACCATAATGCAATACTGTTATTTTTTTTCACAAACTGTAACAGAAAAATATTTTCTGTAGGGATTACTCATCCTGAACATGTTCGAAATATAGTCTACACCACTTGCTCTGTATGTTAGAAATGTAGATCTGTTATAATATAGCAAGACAGGGAAGAAAATATTCACTTTATATGCCAGCGAAGTAAATTTGATTATTTTCACTATCTTTTTTCAAATCCTACCCCCAAATACCTCATATTCAAGAAAAGGATGGAAAATAATGCAATAAACTATTGATCTACATAGTATTAATGAATAATGTGTTTTCTCCCAATATTTCCCCAGTGGTATTAATTTTGAAACTGATTAGCCTCATACACACAAAACATGCCAAGTGTTCTGAGGAGAATAACAGGAAATTATAACAATGCTTATTGTGAAATAATCATTAGAATGTTTTAGGATTTAATTTTCACTGCTACAAAGCATTGAGATCTGTTAAAATTGAAATTCCATTATATTATGATAATTTCGCAGAATTTTAAGACTAAAGAAGAATTGCTTGGCTGGGAAATTTTTTTTGAATTGTCTTGAACAACTATTTCACGCACTTCCCTCATTCTGAAACAGATAATTTGCTTTACAAATTTACCTGTACCCCTATCTTTGGCTTTTATGTTTCTTGATTATCAAAAAAAAAAAAAAAAGGAAAGAAAAACTTCTTATATTCTATGAATTTTCCATCCTATATTAATATCCAATGAATTTTTCCCCATATTTCATCCTCTATCTGGAAATATTATTCTCAATGAGAATAGATATCTCTAATGAGTCTTAGAAAAGGAATGAGAAACCTTCTTATATATATAATATGTGAATCAGTCCTCACAGCTAGTTAGTGGTTGATGTCACAACCAGGTTAGACTTGGACTGAATCACATGGTGTATATTTTCCACTTAAATAACACTATAAAGACAGAATTATATATTTAAAAATATCATGCTGCCTGAGGTAACCACTGAAGTTTATTATTTTTTTCCATTTTTAAAATAAAAGTACTTGTAATATTAAAAATAAAGCCAATATTTAATAAATATTCATTAAGTGAACAAATGAATAAATAAAACAAATTTCTTGTTCTTTGACAATTGTAGGAAAATATATCTCTCTGCAGTAAGCTCTCATTTTAAATTAATCTTTTATAATGAATGGGAAACACCAAAAAATGAGGCCAGATGAAGGCCAACTGATAAAATCAATTTAAGGTAATAATTAAATAGGTGAAAATTGAGTTATTTGTAAGGTACTCCACCTGGGAGAATGTATATTGACTAGTGTCAAAAATAAAAATATGGTGATTGGGTCGATTACAGAAGTATATTCTAAAATCTGATTCATTTAAAGTGTGAGATTTTTGTGTTGAAATCAATGGTTTTTACAGTGCTTTTGCTAAGTTAATGTTGGCATTCGTGGAAAAAATATGCATGAAACAAATGCCAAGTTTCTTAGAAAAGATTCTCATTACAGGATAATCTTGTTAAATTAAGAAAAAAGTATGCAAAAAAATGTTTTCTGTACATACATCAAACAAAATATACCCAAACTTACATATTATTGTGGCAATATTTAATTTTATTTTTTGCTCATTGACTGTATACATTGTCCATGTGGGGAACGGCTCTCTATGAGAAAACTTGAGTGGCTTAAGGATCATTTTCAGGAAATCTCAAGAAGTAACAGGAGTAATAATGAAGATATGAAGATATAAAGTTCTGTTCGAAATCTCCGGAGGTTCTGATACATGAAGTATAATTGAAAAGGCCTAGCAACACAATATGCCAATTTCCAAGTCAAGATTATTAGTCATAAAAAAACACGGATACTTCAAATTCATCTTGAGAGTCTAATCGATAACATGAGAAAAGAATACAAAAAGTTGTCTTAACTTTTAAAGTTCCACTAGTAATAAATACTTCTGAGAGAGAAAGTCTCATAATATTTATTATTTAACTACTTTGGTTGTAGGTTTCCCTTTTAAGTACAAATCTTGGGATTCTGCTGACTTGAAGGCTTTTCTTGAATTTCTCTTTTTGAAAGTTATTTAACTTTCAGATGTAAACTTTTTAGAGGTAACCTGAAACTTTAACAATGAAAAGATGCAATTCAAGGGTTCATGAAGCAAAGATAGTCTCTGCAAATATATATTTGTATAGTAAATAAGTATGTTACATGAACTTATTCTAAATATCGAAGTATCATTTTGGCTAAAAGGACATTAATTTTTTATTTGTATTTATATCAAATTAATATTGTAATGTTTTCTTGAACATATTTCTCCTAAGCTGTACAAAATATTTCTTTTATCAAATATATAATTTCATAAAAAATATAATTCATCTAATTTACATATATACATGAATTATTTAGTTCATGATTTGAAAACACAATAGATCTTTAAAAATGTGTACCACTGGTTATTATGAAGTAAATAAAAACATAAGTATGTATAAACAAACTCAGAATTTCTACAAACTGCTGCAACTATTAACAAGGGTGAGCATTTTCTATTTTGAGAATGAGAGCCCAGTATCTAATGCTCCTAATTTAAAATAGATTCTTACATTTTAGTGAATTTCTCCTTATATAACTCTGATCTTTCTCTTTGTACTCCACCAAACCTCTCCTGGTAGAGTGTGAAGTGGTTAGAAAAGAAATGACAATATCAATTCACAGCTCTGGAACCCAACTGGGATCAGCTGCTAAAGATATTTCTGATCAGAAATAAAGAAATAACCTGCAGCCGTGGGTCTTTCAGCTTTAACAGCAGGAAATCTCTTCAGTTCTGAAATCTGAGATATTACCAAAATAATCGTCCTGCAAAATCCTGACTCAAATTGTGCCTTTAGTAATAAAACATTGCATCATAATTATTTTGTCTTTTTAGAATGCAGAGTCGGCCTATATATTTACTTTTGTGTATGTCTATTGAGTTTTAAGAAATAAAAACTGGGAAACATGATGATGTCTCCTTTAATAGTATTGCTTGTCTAAGACATTTAGTCGTGTATATTATCCAGTACAGATTATTACTTTTTCTCTTTTTTACGTGTATGATTTTTTCCTATTTTTTGCAACATTTATATTTTTATGATTTTTTTCTTGAGAAGCAAGGAAGAGATGCATTTATGTTAATCTTCAAATTTTCATAACTATGCATTGCTTCTTGGCTAGAAAATAATATGGCAATTCTGGGAAATTATTTGCAACACAAAACCAATTGGATTAAAGTGTCAGTACAAATATTGTTATAACTGTACATAAATTTTCCATCATCTATGTGAATTCTCAGAAGGAAACTTTTCTTAAAAAGTTAATGGACACTAGGTTTTCCATTACCTGTCATTGGGGTAATGTTTGCAACTTCAGAAAAAAAAAAATATTTCTCACTCTTTTCTCTCTCTTTTTTTTTTCTTCTTTTACCTTCCTTTCATACTTCCTTCTATAAACGAACAAAACAAAACAAAACAATGCAACAACAAATGCAACAAGAAAAATCCTTTTAGGGTTTGGCCCTGTTTATGGTCTTTCTCTTACTTTCTCCTAGAATGAGTCTAGGGAGCAGTGTTTATACTGAGAATCCAGAGCTTTCCTGAGGCACTTGATTGAAGTAATAAATAAGTTGATTCAAGTTGTGCTTATCAAATTCTCTCTCCTGAGAAGAGCATCCTCCTGGAAGCAGATCTATCATATCATAGAAAAGCAGCAAGAAGCAACAACACCACAAGCCAAAAAAAAAGAAAAAAGAAAGAAAGAAAAAAAAGAAAGAAAAGCAGAGAATATTGTTTGGCTCTTCCTCAGAATTCTATTCCCAAGTTCTTGTCTGTTCTCAAGGCCCTGTCCTTAGCTTCAAGAAATACTCCTGAAGCATGATAAATATTTCCCAAGTTATTGTCTGTTCCCAAGTTTTTGTCTGTTCTCAAGGCCCTGTCCTCAGCTTCAAGAAATACTCCTGAAGCATGATAAATATAATGTGTTTTTTATTTGAAGCTTGAGTTTTCTTCTATACACACCCTAAATCTTCACTACATTGTCTTTCCATTGAGATGAGAAGAAAGAGGATCTCTGGGTTGATTTCTGACTCCATAAATTATTACATTTTGACCATAAAAGAATAGTCAACTTCCTGAGGCTTGATTTCATCTAGTGTAATATGATCCCCATAATATAGATAGCACAAGATTGATATGGGGGTCAATTCTATGATTTAGGTAAAACACCTTCATAGTATTTAATATGGTTAATAAATGTTCTCCTCCTTCACCCTCCTCATGTTACCTGAACTCATTAAACTCTCATGGCCCTCAGTAAAACATCAGTTTTCTCCCTGTTGTATCTTATTCTTCTCTGGAGTTTTGATTTTAGATCTGAAAGAATAAAATGATCACATGTCATTTTTAAATTTAAAGCATGAACTTTTCTGTGCCCATTAATGAAGCTGATTTTTTTCCTAGGATCCTGTTACTTATTGTCTCCCTTTCTTAGGCGTTGTAGAGGCCATTCTCTGTTATTTATTAATGTCTACTCTAATTAATAGAATAGGGCTTCTCTAAAACATGTTCCCATAAGAAATACTATTTGTTTCTTTGTTAAAGAAAATACAGGAAAAAATTCATACTTATATATTTCTATTTATTGGTTAAATTTTTTACGAGATTTGGTTCAACAGAAACAATGGAAAGGCCTACAAAAATTCAACCAATGAAAAATGTAAACTTAGAATTGGAAAAATATAAATTCGAATAGAAAAAAAAATCAGGAAAAGTCTATGTAGCAGATAGCTAACATGACATTCCGATTTGGATTCTGAGTGTAAGTATAAAACAAAACAAAACAAAATAAAAGATCCATCATTTAGTAAATTAATTATACCATAGTCAAAATATAGAATTCATGTTGGAGTGTTAAAGGATGTCAATCAAATTTAAATATTAATTTAGTATTTTAGTTTTAGGATAGGTGATAATGAATTACTTTTCAAATAATAGTTGTTAAGGGTGGAAAATTTTCAAGTGAGCCAACTAGCTAAGTCAGCTACAGGGAAGAAATATCTTTAGATACCAGAAGTTGTCCTACTTGCTTGGGTGTGGGTTAGGAAGTGTATTGTATAAGATATGAAGATGGCCGATGTCTGCTTCTGTAATCCATTTACTTGTTAATTAAGGATGTGGTTCTGGGCAAAGATATGCTAACAGCCAACTTCCGCTTCTGTAATCTGCTTGCTTGTTCACAAGACCACCAAGATAGGGTCTTAAGCTTTATAAGGTGCTTCCTCTGAAAGCTCAGGGCTGATCTCTTCTAGCCCTGGTGGTAGAGAGTCAGTCGCTGGCCGGCTAATAAAGGCTCATAATTAATCTCAATTGGCTCCGTGAGTCTCAGAATCGTTCGCGCCATAACATAGTTATATTGCAAGATCAATTTCCTGTTAGTGACCTACCTTGTTTATGGCATACCAACACATGGAATATCAACATATTCAAGAATACCTTTATATCTTTTATATTGTTCTTAATAGTGAAAGACAGTTGAAAATATAGCCTTCACTTAGCCCTTTCAAGATATTTTGTTACTTTACACAAAGTTTTTATTGAGGCCAGATCTTTTTATTCCACTTACCTGATTGAACCCTGTGCGTTCTATTCTCTGTCTT
This sequence comes from Pteropus alecto, assembly GCF_000325575.1. NCBI lineage: Eukaryota > Metazoa > Chordata > Mammalia > Chiroptera > Pteropodidae > Pteropus > Pteropus alecto. The sequence continues at coordinate 7,775,432 of NW_006494613.1, forward strand.
TTGTTAAAGCAATAACCTCCTAAATGGCCTCCATTCTTCCAGTTTCTTCCCACAACTGCCAGCAGAATTCCATTTCTAAAAACCTGGTCATTCCTTGCTTAAACTTCTCTGTGTGCTGTGTGTAATATCAAGTTTAAAATCATGCAAGTGTCCTCAACACTTGCTTTCAACTCTCCTTTTTAATAACACAAGGATTTTTTGTTTGTTTGTTTTTTGGCATAAAACATATCGATAGCTGATGCCATTATTGATATTTAAGTTTTAGTTTGTTTCTTTACTGCCTATCCCTGGTGTCCTCTCTCACACTGGCACGAACACAGAAGAGAGTGAGCAATACCCAGGACACCATCCAGGCAGCTCTTTGAAACTACTTTCCGGTATTCAGTCTGCAGCCATTTCCTCACAAATAGGAAAAATAGTGGAGGAGGATATATTGCCTTATTGACGATGGAATGTGGTATGTAAGTTCACTACATAATCTCTAGGACTTCCCTCAAATTGTGTTAATCAGCCCATAGAAAGGTCTTTCTTCCTTTTCCAGAAAGACTTGTCTCTTTCACTATCTCATCCTTGTTCTAATCAAAACTGCCAAAACTGTGAAGAGTCTAAGAATTTGCCTCGCTTACAAGCTATCAAGTTAGGCTGCTGCAGTTCTATGGATATTGATAGAAAAAACAACTTCTTGGTTCAAAAACAAAGAGCAGTTTATTACTCAAAGCAATAATAGTAGCCAAACTAACATCATTCATTCTGGTTCTCAGGCCTCAATTCCCACATTAAGACATATAAGGTCTGGATGATGTCTGAGTACACAATGGGGTACATTGCAGAAGAGGAACCCAATGAAAGATTAGAGGAAACTCTAATCTTTTATAAGGGAGCCACTGGCAAACTTGTCTAACACTTTCTGAGGAGACATTATCTGTCCTGTCTTGGACATCAATCAGATTTATCCTCTCATCCAGATTGAATCACTATTTCTATCTCTCAAGGATGTTTGAAAAGACAGTCAAAACAAAATCTATTAATGACTTTTCTCAGAAGATATGAGAAAAAAAATTCCCAACAATATGCATACATTATTGTGAGAAAGCAAAAAGATTTAAGGCTGAATGGGAGTGGAGAGTTAGATAAGACTAGCTAACAATAAGAAAAGTTAACATTTTCTAAAGCTTACTGTATGTAGAACAATTAACACAAATTAAGATGTTATTGGATTAACCTCAATGTATATATGGGAAAGAGGAAAAGGATCAAAGTTATTAGTTCAATCTAGGATAATGATAGAGCTAATTTTGTATGTTTCTCTGCTCACAGAAATCATATATTATCACTGACTGCTGTCCAATGTCTAAAAGCAATTATTTTGTATATTTCTCCAGTATGATAGTTGATTACTATGTAAGTGTAAATTAGGACCTTGCTAACTCCAGCATGACTAGAAACTATGTCTCAGAAAACAGAGTTAAAATAAAAACTAAATATAAAATTCTAACAAAATAGAAAATTATATAACCAGAATATAACAACATAAAAGATTAAAGAAGTTTATTTTTATCCCATAGATACCACAAGTGAATTAGATAACACTTAAAGAAAGATAGATGTGGATATTAGAAAAGTTACATGAAGTAAGCATTTCAACTTGATCTGCATTGACTGTAGAACTGTCTTCAGAAAATTCGTCTTTGTTTCAGCAGTCACTTTGAAATTTTCCCACTTCAACCTATCATTCCCTTTGATATTTTCCAGTATGATTCAGTCTATTATTCACTTTGAGAACCCTGGAAATGTTTGTTCTCTTTTATTTCAGCCTTATTTCTATCATCCTTCAAAATCTAGCCTCAGATTTGCATTTTTTAAATGTTAAAATAGTATATATAGCAGTAAAATATTTTGAAAACTGTTCATGTTTAATATTTGACTTATGAAACATTTACAAATGGAGTTGACTAATAAAATTTGATGTTACGTTATTGAAATAAACTTGAATTTAATTTACTATTTACTATACTTGTAAATTCTCACTTTTGACTACTACAGATGAGTGATAAAATTAAATGTTATAGCAAAGCTATTCCATAACTACTTATCAGAATTTTCTCACATATGTACATTATTTAAAAAAAAAATTGGCTTTCCAAAAATCGGTAATGTTTATTTTTCTCTAGCAACCATCATTAAATACTGCAATTTTATATATATTTTAATTTTGATTTTATCAGTTATTATCTAAAATGTATTCTAAGCTGATTTTAATACATTCTTATTTGTATTAAGAAATTATATTTGCTGATCTTTTAACTGTTTTGACGTTAGCATTTAGGAAAAGTAATGCTAAAATTTTATCTCCACTGTAATGAGTATTTTCTTTATATTTTATCTTGTATCAGTTGGTTTTCCTGGGGTTGATAAGAACATATGTTGATAAGAAAATCATTTTTTTCTCTCATAAAATATTACCTATTTATGTGGTAAGTATTTTACTAAACACTGAACTAATGGAGATCTTTAAATCACAATATTTAAAAGACAGAATTTTCAAGGAAAACATTAAAAACAGGTAAAACCTTAAATTCTGTAAATTAGAACATTTTCAATGAATTAAGCAAATTACATAATTTCAAATGTGGTATACCTTTACACTTTTTTAAAACCTCACTATTGTCTTTTTGATTTTAACTTTTATCTTCCTTTTAGTAATAAGAAATATTGTTGTATATGAAGTTTTAGAGACTAAATTTTAAATAATTTTTTCCTTTTGTTATTTAATAACATGATCTGTAAGGCTTAGGTTAAACAGTGAAGAACTTCAGTTTAGCTTCACAGGTCTTCTGTTTTATGTCTCTTTGTAATCCCTGGGAAATAGCCAAATATCATCACCTCAGATACTAAACAGGGAGCCACTCCATTTGAATCTCATCTGCTTTTTTCCCTAATCAATGTGTGTATTAATTATCTGAGTTTACAATAATGAAATACCACAGACTGGGTGGCTTAAACTACAGAAATATATTTTTTTACTACGTGGAGACTGGAAGTTCAAAATCAAGTTTTCAGCAGTTTTGGTTTCTTCTGAAGTCTTTTACATGGCTTTTTTCTTTGACAGATAACCACCTTCTCACTGTGTGATATGGCGTTTCCTCTGCACTGACACTCCTGGTGTCTCTATATGTTGGAATTTACTTAAACCTTTACTTAAAAAAAATGTGTGTGAGTGTGCGTGCGTGTGTTTATTTTGGGAAATGTTGCACAGATTTTTTACTATGTTATAAAAAAAAATAAATTTTTTGCCAAAGCTCAATTCATATTTATTTCTAAATGATATGTCAATTCATTCTACCTATAGCTCTTATAGTGTTTTTATCACTAAGTTTTCATTGTTTGTACATTCAAATATTTTTTGTCATGTAAATTAATTCGCTGTTAAAATGTTTTATTGCAACTGGATGCTATAGAACTTCCTTAAAATAGTACATTTTATCTCTCTCGCAGACACACACACACACACATAATAAAAATACATGTGTTTAAATGTTAGACACCATTATGTTATCTCATAAAAAACTAAAATATTCTAATAAATATTTCAAAATATTCTGTTAACATATGTGTACTTTTTAAAGAGACTGCTTCAGAGAAACTCATTTTATAAGACATGGAAAATTGGAAAACTTTAACTCAATTGATTTCAAAAAGAAATGCAATGTTACCAATTTTGGATTGTGATTCATTTTTTTATAATGCAATTGTTTAATTGTTCAGATTTAATCTGCTATTTAAGTACTTATTTAGTACTTTTTGTATAAAATGATGTACTCAGTGCTAGACTTTTTGTTATGGCTGTTTATATTATGATAAATCTGGAAAATGTGTGTCTGGTCTTGAAACAGCTCATTGCCTAGTCTTAGAAGTAGCTTTTAAGAAAAATCAAAAACTTAAAACTTAGAAGCAGTGTGACAAAGCATGAGATAGGCAACATTTATGCAAAGAGGAGTGAACACCTAATTTTTTTGGCAATTAAAGAAGAAGTTAACTGAATGATAATATTTTAAATTGAAAGAATAAGAGATAAACAGGTAGACAGATAATCTGAGTGTGTGAGAATAAAGAGAGAATTCTTTAAGGAAATGAAATGAAATCCCATGTATAGTGGCCAAGAACAGGCTAAATTTTGAGAGGTTTCAAATAATTTAAAATCACTGGGGACTTTGAGAGGACCTCTACCAGTCCTCTCAAAGTCCCCAGTGATTTTAAATTATTTGAAGTCTAGCTTGTAGGAAGAGACCAGATGACTAAGGAGTCCTAATTCCATGCTCAGGAACTGAGGCATCATTTCACACATAACAGGGGATCATCAGTGGTTTTAAAGAGAGATTTTCAATATCGCATCTATACTTTAGAAAGATCAATCTAATGGCAAAATGAAAGAGAAACAGGAAGGGGATGAAACAGGAGACAGATTGGTAAGTAATATAGTATACCAGGGAAGAATGATAACATTCAGGGATGAAATGATGACAAAAGAAATAAAAATGTTTTATTATTTTTATTGTTCTTTTATTTAACCTGGAAAACAGTTTTGCTATTTCATATAATTAGCTTTTAATTTGAGATTTATAAATCCAAACATCTTAGTATCAGCTTATAAATTTATTTATTAACAATGTATATGTCCATTTATTTATATTTTACTTATGTTAAAAAAAACATACTTGAGGTGGTTTACATTGAAAACCATAGATACAATGAAGCTAATACCCTTAACAAATAAATAGTTTTTAAATTAATAAAGAAAATAATACATACATAGCTAATACATGTTAGCTAACATAAAGAATGTCCTTTGAACCAGACACTATATTTTTGTATATAAACATTATTTTATTTAACTTCACAATAATCCTTAAGCGAGGCATCATATCATGCCATTTTAAAGGTAAGAATATTTTCAAAGCATTTTTGGCTCTTAGTCTTGGAGCAAATTATTAGAATGAGTTTACTAAGAAAATGTTCATACTTTAAAAAAGCTGACTGAATAAAGCTGACTAAAATTAAAACAGCAACAATAAAAAATCGATTTTAAATTTCTTAAGACCCATATTAAAGAAAGAATATTGTGAGATTTATACCTCTTTTCTCTCATGTTGAGTTCTTATATAGAGGAGCATAGCAATTTATTCAAAATGAGTATGAAATGGTTCTCAATATGGAGGAGAATGTATATATTTTACAAGGGTTTTAAATCTTTTCATACAAGGTCATGTCTCATATCAGCCTTTGGCAAAGGATGAAGTCATAATTTTAATTAATTTTATTATATCATTAATCAATTCATTTATTTAACTACCAATCTTTGAGAACCTTTACTCAGAATTGAGAAAAGATAATGAAGAAAAAGTCTCTGTCCTCAGAAATGTGAAATGTGGAACATTTTTTTTATTAAAATAAAATCTGATATATGCTAAAAGCAATAAAAGCAAAAGGAACCTTGAGCACACAGAGGGAAACCAGAAATGGCTTTTCATCAGTGGTAATGCTTAGGTTATAACTTTTTTGTTTTTTGTTTCTTTTTGTTTTTTAGAAAAAGAATGAGATTTATGTAAGTTAAGAAAAAGGAAAGAAAAAT
>NW_006494613.1:7781121-7797864 GCF_000325575.1 Pteropus alecto
CCTTTTGGAGACTTATAAGTAGTTTATGTGACTAGATCTCAAGGGGCATAGACAGGAGTTTATCAAGTCCAAAGTAAGAGAAAAGATCAAGTTCGCAAGTATCCTTGCATACTGCACAAGGACTTGGCATTTAATTTACATATAAAGTATGCGTTTTTATTAAAAAATCACATCAGAGGTTTGGGTTATAGAAAGATCACTTTGGCAATAGAATGGAATCTGGGATCGTGTGTTTGAAATAAAGCAGAAAGAGACAAATTTGAGTAATGCAGGAGATAAATAATGAACTAATAAAATGGTAATAGAATGTAAAGGACAGAATCTGAATTGGAGACAAGAGAAAGAAAAGCAACTAGAAGAGCACATTTATAAGCAGTCCTTTTATAGAATATGTTTAAAAGAATAAATTTAGATAAAGAAAGATCGGAATTAGGTAGAAAGATGTTAGGAAATTCAGAGTGGAAATCAATGTCCTTAACACCTAAGAAGATAGTTAAGGGCTGAAATCTTATTAAGCTAATTTCATGAACACTCCACTTGGATTCTTGCTATAACTTGCAACCATTCCCATCCCTATGATCACTTTGATGACGTTAGAATATGGCTATGATTCTAGGAGATACAGAACAAATCAGCTGCCTTCTGTTAAACAATGTTATAAGAAAAAATGAGAAAAATGAGAAAAGAGAAAAGTTCTAATTATTCAGAAAACATATAAATTGGAACAAACCTATGCATTTGATCTTTTGTGCATCTTTGATTTGCCAACCCAGAACATACTAAAGGGGGAAAAATAAATTGCAAGCCCTTGTTTTACATAGAAATTGTTATGATTTTCATTTATTAGGCTACATTTATTATGTTTAAGACCAAATCTTATAAATCATAACTTATTCTCAGATTGCCTTAGAATAATTAGAAACATATTAATATAAAAAATGACAGAATGATGGCTAGAAGAGTTATATTTCTAAAAAATCAATCAACACATAAAAGAGAAATATTTTCAAAGATACCACTGGTCTTATGTAATATTTATAAATATTTTGGTTTTAAATTTTAAATATCTCTTTAATCTGATTAAAGTATCTGTTTCACCCACAACACCAGGGTAAATGAATCACAGAAGACACATTGTTGGTAATGAGCTTTTTGTGGAATTTTTAACACAGAACCAAATAATTATCAAAACAGAAAAGCCAATTTCTGTTAAGAAAGAAAAGTAGTGGAAACACATCATTTTGTTGCAATTTTTTCTTATGAATGCCGCTAGATTTTTAGTATTTCTGTACAGCATCAACCTCTTGAACTTTGTAGTGCGTTATTTGGGATATTTTATAGTCTTTATTCTTACACCATTTAATGAATATTGGATTGTAACTCCAAACAAACTACTTAAACAGAAACTGCCACTGCTATATTTCTGTCTATCTGCTTCCATAAAATATTACCTGAGTGTTTCTAAATCAATACTCGTGAGGGGGAAAAAAAGACAAAAGGGCATGTAATGCAATATAATGATTCTCTCCTCACCACTCGCACTGAGAAACAATTTGCTTTCAACATCTCTGCACTGTTTGATTCTGTTATCTCCACTCCCTCACTTCATTTATTGCTTTTCTTTGCTGTGGTGACACATTACTACACACTATTGGCTCAAAATAACTATTACAATTCTGTATATCAGAAGCCCTATACTATTCTAAACATGCTAAAATCAAGGTGTCAGCTAGTTGAATTCATTTCTAGAATCTCTAAGGCAAATTTCAGTTCTTTGTGGTTGTAGGATTGAAGTCTCCATTTTCGTGCTGGCTGTGAGCTGAGGGATGATCCAATTTCTAGAAGCTTTCCTCTTTCTTTAAAGCTAGTAAGTGTGCAGCAAGTCCTTCTTACCTTGCACCTCTCTGAGGAACTCTTCTGCCTTCTTCTTTCTTATCATATAAAGTAACATGCTCTCAGGCATAACATCAGTGGACAAAGATCACAGGGACCGAGACCCTGCCTACTAAACATCAGAAATCTCAATTCCAACTACACCTCCCTACTTCATCTTCTACGAACCTTTCTTACATTTAAGGACATCCATCCATGTACTATTAAATTCCCTTACAACTATATTATGTTCTGCCCAACAAAACTGTATCTAAAAGTACTTTACTACATATTTTCCAAGGTCCAACTCACAGCCAGTGTTTTTTGTTTTTTTTTCACAAAACCTTTTTGACTTCTAATTGGAATCAATATCTGTCTTTGTGAGTCTTTACTGGAGAATAAGATGAATAGGACAATTAGAAAAGGGAGCTAAGATTTACTCTGTGCCTATGATATGCTAGTTGCTTTAAACACTTTTGTTGTACACACCTATTCAATGAAATTGGCACTATTAATCTTACCGAATATGAGAAACATGTCCTAGATAGGGTCATTCACTTCACTGATACCACATGGCTTATAAATAGAGGAGGCAAGACACAACTGGTGATCTAGTCATCCATAAAACATCTGTGCATTTGGTACCTCTGTTAAAGCTCTTACCAGAGAATATATATTTTTAACACCCCAGATGTTAATAATCCATCAAATTAAAATAATTTAAGTTTTCATTCCATATATTGTGATAAGTCTGGTGCCTTCCCTGGGATTTTTGGAATTGTGCTTGGTTAACTTCCCCCCTTTTAGTAGCTTCCCTTAGCAGCCCTCATCCAAATATAAATGACTATCAATGTTTTTAGAAAGTATCTCCTATCTGCTCCTGAGTTTATATAGAGGAACTTTCTTCTCCACTCTTGCCCGTGTCTTATCTATTGTCCTCAGATTCTATTCTGCAGCTGCTATTCTATCTTCACTACTTCATAATAATACACTGGATGCTTTTTCATGACTTTTGCAAAAAATGTAGATGCATGACTGTTGTTTTTAATATATTTTCTCAAAAGTTTAGGAGAAATAAGGGAGCATTCCAGACAAGCATAGGCAGTAATTGAAAAATAAATGTGAAATGATATTCTTGAGTGACTCAATTGTCTCTGCTATCGGACATTTCTCACTTGCTGTTGTTTATCAACTTGAGCCCAACGTGGTGTCAACAAACTGAGCATAAGATTCTCTTTCACCAGATCTTTCCTCTCAACCCTAATTTTCTCCCTATTCTAGATCACTCGTAAAACCTTGCATTTTATATTAGCCATGTAAAAACAAAATATCTAGTTAATTTATTATTTAGGCAATACAATTTGGAGGTGTGTGAAAAAACCCTCCCAATCTATTCCCATTAGAGAGATGGGCAAGGGAGAACACACTTGACTCATTAAAAAAGGCCCACTGAGGTGTTTATTAAAACAAAAGAGCCAGTTACCTCTAATATAGGATGTGTGCTCCTCCCCTGCAATTAGAATAGTGTTTTTTAATATATATTCTTTATGTTCTCCTCAAGATCTTAGTATAGGTGGGTGGAGGAGTGTACATGCATTTTACCACTAGAATGTGAGCTCATAACTTTTGGGGGACAGTATCTTACTTTTATTGGTCTTTGTATATGCTAGTTACCTAGTTAATGCTTTGCACCTTATAATTTCATAATAATTAGCACATGAAGCATTTCCTTAATAGCTTGCTCACTGTAAACCACCTAAGACAGAGTTGAGTGCTTTATCTTTTCTCTAAATGACTCTAGGATATATAACTTATATAACTATGCCTCTTTTATTCAATTACTTACTTCAACTGCAATGATTCTTGTTTCGTTTGTTCCACTTTGTTAATAATTAAGATGCCATTATGTTATAAAATTAAACATTTTCTTGAAAAATAAATTAGTAACGACAGTCATTCTACTTTAAAATAGATATTACATACTGCATATGGGCTTTATTTCTCTCTATATAAAATTTGCATGTGCTCAAATATATATATTATTGGAAAGAAATACCAGCTTTTATTAAGAATCCCTGGACATATTTAGTCACAGCCATCAAAGTAAAAGCAAACAAACAAAATGAGTTTATTATTTAAAGGCTGCTCTTTGTTCACTCCGTTTTCTAGTGTATTCTTAGATAGCACTGAGGGTCTAATAAAATAATAGAATTAAAAGTTTACATAAAATTCATTCTCACTGTTTCCATAATTCACGATTCCCAGAATTAAGAAACACCATAACAGTAAATCATCTAATCTCTTGATGTTTTCAAGAAACCAAAATATGCAGTTGATATGAAGTATTTGTTAAAATCATATATAATCTCATGTAAAATTCCTGGATTATAGGTTTTAGGTAGCATTATTCTGGCCCATGCAATTTTCCATGGTTATAATGCCTCTTTAATGCTTGTAGAGATGGTGAGTAACAACTGAATTTAGAAAGCGTTGCACGTAGAAATTGTAAAGTGCTATGCACTTACTTGTCTTTGGAAAACTGCCAAAGCAGTGGGCAAGCAAACTGCCAAATATGTGCATGGGGCATCCACGAATGACAGACTAAAGTACATATGAGTATGTGAAAACAGGTGGTCTGGGATGCCTGGTATCAGCAAAGCATCTGGGCCCTGAAGTGTGACTGCATTATATTTTCTACTCCCAGTGGAGAAAAATGCTAATGATGAACACAGAGGCTGACGTTGTTTAAAGTCCTTTTGTTTTGTAATTTTTGCAAGGTATTAGAATAGAAATGGTACCATGTTTTAATATTTAAAAACTCTAAATCTCATCTATAACTACTTTGGATCATAAGTATCCTCACAGTTCTGTTAGTAATACTAGATGCACATATGTTAATATAGATGCTCAATTTGGCTCTTTTTCACTTTTGAGGATGCACATATGCTAAATGGATGGCGTAGCTTCTGTCTTTATTGTTCGGTTACAGATCTGACCCCTAATAAGTATTACAAAATTAATGCTAATTACAGACATAATGCTACTTTCTTCATTTCTCTGTTCTTCATACTCTTTGGTTTGAGGAGGTAGGACTCCAAAATGCCTTTCAAAACTATATTTTCCAGATTTTGTAAACTAAATTGCTACGCTCTTTCTAGAAACAGTGAAATAGTCTTTCAATATATGTTTAGAGACTATTTAATCGTAAGTTTGGGCCAAACTAGAACAAATTGTAATTATGCTCTAAATAAGGAATGAGCAAAATAAAAGCAGCTGGAATGAACATTTTTTTTTTTTTTACTTAAACAATAAAAATTTGTATTTCACAGTACTGGTGGCTGAGAAATCCAAGATCAGGGTGCCAGCAGCCAGCAAGATTGGGTTCTGGTGAGAATCCTTAGATGGTCATCTTCTTGCTGTGTTCTCACATGGCAGAGAGGAAAAAAAGAGGGGAGTGTCTCTTATTCTAAGTATCACTCCCACTGTTTTGTTAAGTGCTAAACTAAATAGAAATGCAGAGTTATCTTTCCTTTTAGTTCTAATTGTCCCTTGATTAAGAATTTGTCACTTTTTAGCATCACCATCAGAAAATTGGTTAGACAGTCAGAAGGAGCTTTTGGTGTAAGAACCCTCTAAGTCTTTCCTATAAATAAACAACATGAGTAATTATCAACATTATTCCCTGTTTGATCTTATTGCTAAATACTTACTATGCATTATTATAATTCATAGCATGCAATATATAGATAAGTGGCTTTTTGGAGTGGACTCTAGGGAACATAAAGTCAGCAATAATTAGTATAGCGATATAGCAATATTAGCCATATATTTTACTAATTACTTATAATGGTCTGCAGTTCTTTTTTAAAAGTTTCATCTCAGTTTGAAAACTTACTCTGATACTTGATAGATATTTTTATTTTACAAAAATAATCTGTAACCTTCGAATTAAAATTTTAAATTTAAATATCCATGCTTATAGTCTCCAGCTATTACTAAAAAAAACAAGCAAAGAAAAACTTATCAATTTTTAAATCAACCTTAATGATTTTCCTGAAGATTATTTTCCTCATTTTCTCTCTTACTTTCTTACTTACTTTTCTTTCATTTCTTCCTTTTATTCTTCTTTCTTTTCTTCCTTCTTCTCATTCTTCCTTTATTAAAGACAAAATACTTAAGGGGGAAAAAAAAAGACATGCAGTAAGGAAAACATGTGAAACAGGACTTTTTTACCTTTTACCCTTCTCCCTTTTTTTTGCAGTCCTCAAATAATCTCCACCCCACTTTGTCCCATCACGTGTGGGTCCTGCCTAAGAGATTTTCACTGGGTTTGTGTTGTCCAGAGCTTTCTTAGACTATCCATCAGTATGTGCCATGTTCTTGGAAAAAAACACAGTGTTCTCACGTTGTCTGACTCAAAACATACTTGTGCAACTTTTTATTTCCTTGGGGGTCGGTCTACTAGATGTCTACTTAGACAAAATAATTCACAAAATGTTTATAGTAAATAATAAAATTATAAAAAATGTACTTCTAGGTCATAAAATGTTATAATCTCCAAAAAATGTTTGCAACTGTTAGAAAGAATACAAAAAATACTAAGCACAAGCTCAGAGAGGTGACAGTAGCTTTATGTGGCCATTACATACCAGGATGTGAACCTCAGTTTTGTAGGTCTCAAAATTGGAATTATTAGTTTATCCAGAGATGAACGAGTTCACTGACGTGACTTACATGATCACAATTTACAAGAGGTTTATGTATAAAGGAGGAAACTAAATAAACTTTTATGTATATTATGTGTACATAATAAATTTCTTACTGTATATTATCTCATTAGAATTTGTTACATAGTTAGTACTGTCTGTTTTATTGATCATTGTATTCTAATGATGTGAACCAATGCTTGACACATATATTAGGTATCCAGTGAATATCTTGTATAAGAATAAATTTACAAAATAAAAATTTTATACTGTAGTGTAACATTCTTCTCAGTCACCTGTGACATCCACCAGAATTTAAATTCCATGGTGATAGGGACCATATTATTACATTCATTGATTATTTATGAGAAGATTTTGGATAATTTATTCTGGAACAGCTGTCTTAATATTAGCTTAAATATTATTTATTATTTTTCTGAGAACCATAGCTAAAACTAAAGCATTATTAGAAGCAATATTAAAAAGTATAACTAAAATCCATTTTAACTATAAATGAAACTTGTTTAATGTTAAATTTCAATGTCATAGTAAAAAGGTTACCATTATTTATTATACGAAACTAAAAACTTAAATTTTACTAATGGTGCAATTTTCTGGCTAATTCATTTTTTACTTAATAGCACAAAATTATGTGAATAAAAATTGATGTCTCCTCAAAATGAAAAGGAGCACATTATAAAGGAGCACATTCAACTTCGACTAAAAAATTTAACTAAATTATAAAGATATTTGAGAATAACATTAATGAAATCTATGTTGGTGACTTTTTTTTTGAAATAGTAAAATATATATAATGAGTGATCAATTAGAACATTATCAACACTTATTAATCATGAAATAAATCATTATGGAGTGATTAATTTGATACACATATACTTATATGAAAAAACAAAATAGAAATATATTAAAATAGTTCATTAGTTATGATAATTTAAAAATATCACGTTACAATTTAATAATTTTTATAAATACAAAGTAGAAAGCATATGAAAAAAGTAAATGTTTAACATCTATATAATGCCACCAACTTCCTTTCTAGAAAACATTATTTAATAGCTATGTGATAACTTCTGGGAAGAGAATTCAATTTTTAAATGCACCAATTTTAGTCTGATGTTGAATACTATTTAAACTTCTATATTCTTTCATTTTTTTAATTTATGTGGGTAATTATTGGACACATACCACATATATATATATGATTACAAATTATAATAAGCACTGAAGAAAAAGTCAAGATTGAAAGGTTGTTACAGGAAAAGTTAATATAAATAATCTAAATTTGGCATTCAGAGTTTTTTTTGGAAAAAAGTGATATTTACACTAAGATATGAAGAATATGAAATAATTACCCAGAAAATAATGTGGAAACAGAGCATTCTGTACATAGAGAGAATATGTAAAAGATATGTTGTTCTACAGACCTGAGCTCTGAAAAAAGTCTGATTTTTATCAAATTGAAATTTAAAAATATGAGCTAAATTTTCTAATATGTTGTTTAAAAAATGCTAAACAATGGCTTGATGATTCTGGAAAAAAGATACTCTTATGATTGACAAATAATTTTTAAAAAACTACACTTGACAACTTTAAAACAATGTAAAGCTTTTCTACCTTTCTAAATATGGCATAGATCCCATATTCTCTACATTCTCTATTTTGTTTTAATTATACTTACAGAAAAAGTTATTCCAGACTGAAAGATTAAAGAGCTTTCCTTTCACTTGTGTTGCCTACTTTCTTTTACTGTGTATACATACTTATACATATAGATGCATGCTATGTATAAATAGTTTTATAATCACTTTTCAACTTATATGTTCTTAAGCTAATGCTTTCTCTGTGTTTCTCTGCTTTAATTAAGGTTTATTTTCGTTCCCTTCTTTAGGTGCTAAGAAAACATAGTAACTTGGTTTTACTTTTTTCTATTTTTTTAAAGAAATGCATTATTCCAATTCTAACTGACCACCTACATCAGATCCAATTCATTAGTGTTTTTGTTCTTGATTTCTCAGGGGGATCAACATTGCTTTTATGCATGCTTCTGCCATGCCATCCAGTCACATCAGGCACAGGCCAGTGTGGACCTAATGGACTTATTCCATTTACTCTTTGCCACTATTGCAAAGAAGTCGTGATTTTCTAAATGATATCTAACAGTCTGAAAGTGCTAATTTAACTTTCCCAAGTATCTAACTTTGTGGAACAATTCATGTAAAACTGATTCTGTATATCTAGCTATGATGACTGCACTAAAAAATTGCTGATCCTAAAATCTGGAGTCTAAAATGTCTTCCTCAATAGAAGATTTACTCATAATATAACCATATTGTATTTTTTTCAATATCACCTTAAGCATTTTCATTCTTCCTACATAAAATTATATAAACATAAAAACAATTCTTTTTATTCCACATCAAATTAGTATTATCCTAAATTTTAGAAAACATAGTAACTTGGTTTTATAAGCTTAATGTAATGGATATGTATAAATTTTACAGTCCAAAGAATAGAATCTTTCATTCAAGTAAAATGGAACAATATAAATAGAATATTAATAAATTAGCAACTTAAGTGCCAATGTTATTTTTATTCATACAATTATATGCCCAGGTTAAAAATATATAGATCGTACTTGATTTCTCTGCTTTTTATTTTCCTATGTAAATTATATGAGGTTGTTTGAATCTAAAATATAAGTTCTAAAGCTTTTTATTGATACGACTTGGTAACCAATTACAACACTCTTAGACACTAAAGGAATATTCACTTTCACTTTGTGATAAGAACAGCTCGGACTACGTAGGGTGGCTAAAACAACTGAGAAAGTTTTGAGTTCTTATTGTCGTAAGAGAAGGCCCTTCCCTCCTTACATTTTTACATGATAGACATCTTCATATTAGCAAGTTCATCTTCACGGAACACCTTTTACTAACTGTCAACAAAGTGAATTAGGAATCATTGTAAAGAAAATCATTGTAAAGAGTCTGATTGGCTTTAGTTCTGGAGGAAACACAAAATAAACTGACTGTCAATGTTACTATGATAGGATGACTATCATCCATGAATCTGAGAGTTAAAAGTTTTATTTTTTATTTCCTGTATTTAACTTTGATACTAAACTTACTGCCGAAATAGGCTTTAGTAAACTTATAACAAAACTGCACAAATCCAACAAAATTGTGAGATCAGAAAAAAAAAAATCCAATAATTAAAAACCCAAGTGTGGATAGGTAAAGATAAAAGAAAAGAATACAGGTACATCAGAATAACTTTAAGAGTACTTAATCCAATTACAGTCAACTTTCTGGGAGTCAACAGAGGAAGGAAACATGCTATTAATGACAAAAAAAAAAGACTCACTAGATTATTAGATTGGGTCTATGGTACAGTATTTTTATTGGCAAGATAAATGTGATATAAAATGTACTTATTTCTTTTTAACTCACCTTACATTTTTTTTCATGATCATCATATCATCAAAATTATGTAGAATTCCTGAAATCTTAAAAATAATGTTCTACTTTAAATACTAAAATTTCAAGAAAAACAAATCTCAAACCAAAGTATCTTAATCCCATATGATCTTGTAATAAGCAATAAATGACGGAATAGCCAACTCAGTGTTATATAACTGATAAATTTTGGACTGAGATATGAAAATAAGCCTTTTAAGTTTATAAAGCAATGCTTTATGATACACTGTTATGAAGAAACATTTGTAATTGTCAAGCTTCAGCTTCTAAAACCATTTGGGATCTTAACCCTTAGTAATATATCAAAGTATTACTCATGTTGGATATCATTGTTATTCAATCAAAATTTCACTGTTCCCAAGTTTCTACAGATTATGCTTCACTTTAATATTTATAGTTCTTATAGTTTATATGGTTCTATGATTATTTATTATTTGTTTAACTGTATGCTGGTTAATTTGATACATTAATATTATATTTATTTTATGTAAAGTTGTTAGATCCAGAATAAGTTACACTGGTACACCTCTTTTGCTTTGGGAGGTTGGTTAAAGACTTTCTCCAGTTAGGAGGCACAGATAATTCATTTGTTTGCTTATTCCCTCATTTCTACATTCCAGATAATTTGTTAAGTACCAATTACATATTAGAGTCTACATAATATATTAGGAAAGTAGTGGTAAACAAAATGATATTCTGTTTTCTGTGTTCTTAGAGAAGAAGTAATGAACATGAAAAAAATGCATACAACATAAAATTACAAACTGTAGTACATGTTGTAAAGAAAAGACGATGAATGAAAAGAGTGAATATTCTAAATTACTGGTTGTAAAGTTTCTAGGTAAAGGGGTAGATTTGGAGAGCATACAAGTCACAGTAACAACATGTTTAGAAGCCCTGAGACAAGTACAAAGAAAATTAGGTAAGAAAATAAGACCAGTACGATTAGAGAAAAGGCCATTTGAAAAGTAGGCTAGCTAATTGATACAAAGAGGTAGTAGAACTCAGATAATCAGGCAAATTTAGACTATATTAGTATTTATTTTACAAAGATAGTGTTTTTGCTGGAGAGTGGTGTGATCAGACTGTATATGTAAACAACTCTTCTGGTTGTGGGGTAGACAAAAACATTGAGGTGATGTTCCTGTGGGAAACCAGTTAAGAAGTTATTATAATAGTACATGTGCGGGATAATGGTGGGTTGGACTTCAAACTCAATATACAACATCAACCCTTGCTCCTGAGCTGTAAACATTTCTGCCTGTTCTACAATTTTTTGACTTACCTGCACATAATTACATGAGCTAAGTCCTTGAAATTTCTCTCTCTCTCATTCCCTCCCCCCATAATATGAAACCATGAAATTTAGACAACTATTTTGGGAATTTTGTTCTAAAGATGAGAAGAAGATATATGTTGAACAACAGGACAACAACTGGAAATAAAACAATGGTAATGGAGGTTTTGATTGAAAGAATAAACACAGCACAGAAAGAATAACTGAGAAATTTATTGATGCAACAGGTTGAGTGAGTTCTAGGATGAAGAGACAATTGAGTCTAAAGTATAACAAGAGTTATTGTCTTTAAGTGGTGATTGTGAAAACTTAGATCTGAGTATTCTGGTGTTTAGCTATAGTAACTAGAATTTGAGTGTATCTAGTCTTGCAGTTTCAATTTTCTTTATAAAGTAGTCTTTGAAAGTGTTTACTGAGAGTAAACCCATATAATATGAAGAAGATGCAGTTATAAGTCTGAAAAAAAATAGAAAATGGTTTAAAATAGAAATTTAGGTGATATTTCAAGCATGGACATGGTTATGTAAGTCAGTATTCTACCCTTTTCTTCAAGAAAATCCTTTAAAATAAAAACTACAAAAAACACCATAAGATGAAAAAAACTTACAAACTCAATTTTACATGAAACTAGATATATATACAGACTCCAAGTTATGTGTAAATGGTACCAAAATATCTAATTGAGTATAAACTATGTGAGACAATGGAGAGAGGAGTATAGATAATGACAGTAAGACTAGAGAACTTATATCTAAGAAAATTCAAGAAAAAATTTATTTTGTAAATGTTTATCTCCTGATTTCAGCAAGAAATGTGAGAAAGGCAGACAAAGCTCTTCTGCAAGTGATTTGGCTCAGGATTTGGAGCTGTACAATAAATCACAAAGAATACACTTTACCTCTTTTGCAGCAGACATAGAGTGAAACTTTGGTATATAGAAAATTTCTTGTCTAATAGAAAACCTGGACCACTTTTTATATACAGGAAACTAATAAAAATGGGTAGGTCAGGTATATTTAACATATCTAATAATTAATAAAATAAAGGAAATGACATACTATAATTCCTAAAGAACATAAGTTAGACAAGAAAATAAAGAACCATAGAACCCTACCAACATACAGACTGACCAGAAAAAAAAATACTACTACAGAGAAAAATCAATTTGGCTATATATTTTTCCATGAATTCAAACAAACATTTAGTAAACAAATAACATTGATAAGAAAGGCCACAATATAGAAATAAACAAAAAGTCAGGGGCTAGAATATAAGAAAGATGGAGGGGAAAAAAAACAAACAAAACAAGAATATAGGCAGAATGCAGTAAAGAAGCAGAAAAAATTAACCACAGAATCACAGAATTGAAGACAAATTTGAAAGAAGCACAAACAAAAAGACCCTGTAGATAATCACAATAAGAGACGTGAAAGGTGAAAAAGAGGAAAGAAGCATTAGAAAGTGGAAATAAAACAAGCATTAAGTGGGGATAAGAGAATAAATAATAGATTTAGAAGACAGGCAAAAGATATAAAATATGTATAACGTTCTTTGAAAGACATAAACCAAAATAATGGAACACAATATAATTTAAAATATGATACTAATAATACAATTAGAAAGAATTTAAATATATGTAATGAAAGGAAACACTGTTTGGCTGAAAAAGAAATAATATCTCTTTAAGGGGAGGAATTAATTCAATTGAGACTCAGATTTTTTTCACAATATTCTGTGTCAGAAGAATGTGGAATAACACCAAGAAGAGATAGCCTCAAGGAAGAAAATGTCACCAAGGACTTTATATCCAGCCATAACTTTCCTAAAAGTTTCAAAAAAATAAAATAAAAAATCTCTAAATATGACAACACATTCTGTTAATGAGACATTGAGAAAGAGGCACTCACACCGAAGGTGAAATTATTAACTGGTACAAAGTTAGGTCTGGGTGTTAAATCTTAAATGATGACTGATGATAGTGGCAAGGTTTTGTTGTCTGCCATGTTTGTTTTCTTTTGTTTTAATAATTCAGTAGGATTGTCACAGATTCTGATTTTAGTTGAAGCAGAGTTAGTGACATTACTTTGTCACTAATTGCTAATATGGATCAAATTAAGAAGTTATACATTTTGACAAAACAATCTCACTTCTAGGAATTTATGATATACTTATTCATGTGAAATGACATATTTTCAAGTTTATTTAGTTCATTGTAATACATTACAATTGGAAACAACCTAAATACATAAATTATTTATATCCACATAATGATATAAGCATATGAGAATTTTTTTTTGAATGAGCAGATATAGCAACATCTTCAAAGTACATTTTTAAATAAAAATGTACAGATGAGTGAGGATAATAACATATAGAAAAAATAATGGAAAGTAAGATATTTATTTATTTCTGTTTGTACATATATAAAGAAGTTTTAAAAATAAACATTAGAAACTACTAACAGCAGTTATTTTGAGTGCTAGGTACAGATTGAAAAAATGGAGAATAGGAAAGATTTTCACTATGTACTTTTATTGGTACTTTCTAGTTTCGACTCACTGGATTGTAATATATATTCAAAAAAGAACATGAATAAATTGACTTTCTTTCAAAAAATAATAAGTACATATCATAGGCATACTACCTGAGCAAATAATCCTAGGCTAACTAACTAATTCCTTCTTAAGAAGCTTTTGTAAAGTTGACCGAAAATACCATATTCATAGCATGATTTTCAACAATATTGGCTATATTATGAAAAATAAAGAACCATAAATTGCTCTATAATCCTATCCAGCTATGTATCTCTGAAAATGTGACAAAATAATGTCACTAACTCTGTTTCAACTAAAATTGGAACATGTGACAATCCTACTGAATTATTAAAACAAAAGAAAACAAACATCACAAACAACAAAACTTTGCCACTATCATTAATCATCATTTAAGTTTTAAATTTTTAAGGATTTGTTGAAGTCATTGTTTATGTGGTGGCAATGCTGTTTCACCTCTGTCATATTTGCAATATTGGTGACATCTTACATGATCTATATTATCTAAAAAACTACTAAGTCTATATTAGTGTAGAATTGTCAGTGATATGAAAAAATTATACAAAACTCCTCATTGAGGAAAAGAGTTTTGTACTTTAGTCACATATGAAAATCACTGTAGAATACATTCAACATGCCCTAAAGGATTTTAAAATTATTATTGGGTTATTATTTTCCAGATATACATAACGGCTCTTACTTTTAATACATATTTTAACTAACAAAATGATAATATTCTGTGAATTTATTTCTGTATTACTGGAAGAGAGTACAGAAATACCAAATTGCTTCTTCAGTAATTTTTATAAATAGAGAAAAATGTTTTCTTTTACTTTATATTTGATCAGAGAATATAACTAAAATGTTATTTCTGGACAGTTCTAAAAGTGAAATTTCTAGTGAGATTCTGTTTCCATCCAGCCACTCAACCAAAAGTATAGTGTTTAACTTTTGGGTAATACAATACTGCATTCATCTTGGATCTTGGTTTTTACTTCCAAATAGAAAATTAAAGTATAGGATATTATAAAATTGGACACATGATCATTAAATATCTTTAAATGAGAGTAATCTTGCCTGTGTAATAAAGTCTTCATTCATTTTAATAAGTTATAGTATTTGTTCATAAATAGGCCATTTAAATTTTTTTTTTATTTTGTTTTAAAAATATAATTTCTTTTAGAATCACCTTTGCCATGCATCTGCAGTATAGTTACCTGGTATTTGAAAGTGTTCTTCTGATAGACTTATGTAAAGTCAAATCATGAGTTTTGTTTTTTCTGGTTTCTATCTTAACTCAAGTCTTTTAATTACCATCTATAGAAATTCTATGTTCAAATACATGATAATTATCTGGACTGAAACTATGTGTAACATCAGTTGTTATCAGATAGAACCCAAAATTGCAATACAGGTTTAAACCAAAGTAAATTGTCCTTTCCAAATTAATGATCCTTCAGTTTATATCGATAATTATATAAAAATGAAAGCAACCACTTAGCCCAAAGAAAACTTGAAAGCATTTTATTGAATATGAGATGTTAAATGAAGACTGAAAAAATAGATGAATGAATTTGCACTTTTTATGTGACTGCTCAATATTCTGCTTTTAAATTAACACTCTAATTATCCTGTTTATAAATCCATTTATATGATATATGTTTTCCATTATATTCAATATCTAATTACAGCACTTGTTAATAGATGTATATTTTATACATTAAAATATGTCTCATTTTTAGAAATAGTAATTGTAGATACTGTAGCATGTAGTACCTATTCTAATAAAATTGATGAATCTTAATATTCTCCTGAAAGAGAAAAAAGTTGTATATTAGAACATAACCACACATATATGGATCATTAAAATAAATAACTTGCATACATAATTGTAATGTGAACATTTTAACAGTCAGAAAATATTTTCCACTCACTTGTACCACCTGAGAATCCCTTCACCAGAGAAATAGAAAAATCATACATATAATGAAAAGAGAGTAGTTTTAATCAATATAATTTATAAACGATTTTTGCTTTCTTTCCTCTTTTAAAATCTCTTTAATTTTTTGCTACTATTGGAAGATAACACAAGTCAAACTCATCAAAACAGTGAATGACAAAATATCCAATTACATTTTTTCTAATAAAAAAATCACATAAAACCACAAAAAGTCGTATTATTTCAAAAGCTGTCTATGAAATGGTTGTCAAGATATCTAAAACATGTGGTAATCACTTTCCCTTGTTTTACATTTTATAACTTTGCGAGTCCATGGTCATGATTGACAAAAAAAAAGTAAAAAACAAAACAAAACAAAAAAAATCTAGCTTTAGGATACTGAAATTATAGGGCAAAAAATAGTGTAACAGGATCCTATAGAAAGTTTTCAATGATGAGAGATTTTGTCCCCCACAGGGGACATTGGGGCACATCTAGAAATGTTTTTATTGTTACTGCTTGGAGTGGAGCAGATTAAGGAAGACTCTGATCTCGATCAAATTTTAGTCAGGCTTCTCTGAGCCTTCTTCTCAGCCAGCCTTCCACCTTGGCTTTCTTTGTCCTTGGCCTACTGGGCCCAATTTTAGCAAAGAATTCTGCATTCAGAGAGAACCCTCACTCTCAACACTCTCAACACTCTCACACCCACATTTGATATCTAAATCTTTGGCAGGCCTTTGCCAAGAATCCTGTTAAACCAATTTAGCAAGAATGTTCTACCCTTTGTATCTAATCTGTTCCTTTTAGTGATTTTTTTTTTTTTATTCCTTGACCCCTTCACACTGCCCCATGGCTATAAATCTCCAGCCGTCTTTGCTGT
>NW_006494613.1:7797893-7798281 GCF_000325575.1 Pteropus alecto
TCTTGACCTCTGCTGTAATATTCTTGAATAAAATTTTTGCTGTTTTTAACAAGTGTCCAATGCAAATTAATTTTCTTTCTTTCTTTTTCTGTTTTCTTTACAACTGTCAAGACAATTTCCCTCTAAGTGAATGCTATTGGCATTTAGTGGGTAGGAGCAAGGACTGCTGCTAAGCATATGACAATGCACAAGACAGCTCCCAAATAATTATCCAGCTCAAAATGTCAGTAGTGTCTAGTTGAAAACCTCTACTCTAGAGAGCTATCAGAATGGATGACAGACATGTCATTGAATGTGTTCTTCTACCCCTATCTGCAGTCAAAGAATTAAGCCGATCTGAATGTGGATAACACTTTTTTTTTTTAAAGCTTTGTTTGTAGTATTAGTA
>NW_006494613.1:7798300-7819371 GCF_000325575.1 Pteropus alecto
GTACAAAGGAAAGTTGCTGAACCTAGTAACTATAACATAGTGGTTGTGTTCTGGGGATCAATGGATATGCGACTCAATACAAGGATGTTTAAAATCTGACTGTTGTGATCTTCTGCTGGCTGGCAGAAAGAAGACTACTAAGAACATTCCTGCAGCTCTGGGCAGGGGCTCTGTATGGTCAGATTTAAAAGAATGATGATGTTTGGCAGCAGAAGCAGTAACAATGAACTGATCAAACTGAGTTCTCTCTAAGTCAAGCATTAATAGTCACAGTAGGCTTAAGAGAAGAGGATAGAAGATATGGAAATAAATAATATATGTAAAGTCTGACTTAACTGAATTCTAGAACAAAGAAAGTCCTTTTGAAAAAGAGCAGCTATCACTATTATTTCCTTTTTCTTTGAAAGATATTAAAATGTAAGTTAGTGAGAAGATAAGGAAAGGGAAAGACCACATGATAAAGACTGAGTTGAGGAAAATAAAATAGAAGTAAACAGAATATATATAGATCTCAGCATATTGCTTATACAGAGGAAATCTAAGTTTATGTTGGAAATTGTTGAAACTATCAGGCTGTATATCAGACTTGGAAAGATTATGAACATCACTGAATACTAAGTGCCTCAGTCTTCATCATTTTAATGTCCCTCTCTGTGCTTCAGTCAAATTGAAATATTATGAGTCTCTACATACATAGTGGCCCTTAGGTTCCTTCTCTCCCCCTCAATCTCTCTCTCTCTCTCTCTCCTTTTATTTTTTTAAAGAATGATTTAAGTTTCCAGAGATTTCTCATATCTCTCTGTCCCTGCATATACATAGCCTTCCTCATTATCAGCATCCCCCACCATAGTATTACATTTGTTATAACTGATGAACCTACAATAACACATCATAATACTCAAAGCCTGTAGTTTACATAGCAGTTTACTCTTGATATCATTATACATTCAGTGGGTTTGGACAAATGCTTAATGACATGTATCCATTATTATGGTATCATGCAGAGTATTTTAACTGCCCTGAAAATCCTGTGCTTTCTGCCTATGCATGCATTTCTACTCATTCCTCCTCCCACCCCACCACACCTCTGGCAACCACTCATCTTGTTACTGTCTCCACAGTTTTGCCTTTTTCAGAATATTGTACAGTTGGAATAATACAGTATGTGGCCTTGTCAAATTATATTCTTTCACAATAATAGAAATTTAAGTTTTCTACATGTCTTTTCATGGTTTTATACCTCATTTCTTTTCAGTGGTGATTATTCCATAGTCTGAATGTACCACTGTATATTTATCTATTTCCCTTTCTTTAAACATGGTGCTTTCCCTTTCTAGAACATCTCTTCCTGCCTTTTGATTTTATCAGTTTTTCTAGGTGTAGTCATCAAGACCCTTAGCCCTGTGGTCACCATCTTCTGCAATTCTACCCTGACCACATCCATGCTTTCATGTGAGTAAAACATCCTTTTTCTTTCTTTAACTCCCTGAGCTTATTATGCTTATCACCCTGCTTTGTAATTGTTTGTTTACTTATCTGTGATGACTTTTCTCTTTCACTAATCTCACAGTTTCTGGTACAGTGCTTTACACTCAGGGGAAGTCAATCAGCATTCGACTGACTCTCTTTGCTTAAGAACTTTAAGTAAAATAATTACCTTCAGTAATTACAAAAACATCCACACAAAGCAAATGCTAAAAGACAAGAAAGAAACCTTAAATTGTCAAAGCAAAGAATGAAGATTAAGAAAAACTTTTCTCTAATATTTAATGTAGGTCTTTGGAAAATATCATTTCTTTTTTTTTAATAAAACATGGAATACTTTTTATCAATCATCAAATATTAGTATTCATTTAATGTAGGTTATTAAGGTAGCATTTTGGCATAAAGCACATCTTGCAACATACAAGCAATCTGGAACCAGGCTCCCTGGGTTAAAATTCTTACTTTAACTCTTATTAAAAAGTTACTTTACTTTTTTTGCCTGAGTTTTCTCTTCTAAAACAAAATGACATCCAAAAAGCTGAGTGGTGAATAAAAGATTGCTACTTTCTCGAAAGTCTGTGTTAAATATCGAGTGAATTATTAAATGTAAAGTACTTGCAAATATGTGTGGCAAGCATTAAGTGTACAGTGTTAGATATTTTATTAATTTTATATTAATTCATTTGGTTACTACTTTTTAAGATATAAGAATTGTTTGTAATATTTAATGTAATAATGACAACAAGTATCATCTGCTTTACTTTATGAGATCACATTAAAAAGAATGGTAAAGAAAATAAATAGATGTGTATCAGGTATTTTCCATTTGTACTTTCATATACACACCCCACTTTTTACTTTCCATGAAACACATCTTTGCCCTTTGATTTCCCTTTTTTTTTTTTTTCTTGTCAATGGAAGAGACTTAAAAAATTAGAAAAAAAAAAGAACAGTGAGGTTGGGTATTATTTCCCTAACCCCATTCATGCCAAGCTCAATGAAGTCTATAGCTCCTGTAGGGGAGCTCTTTACTAGAGATACAGTTACTTTCTCTGGGTTCTGGAAATTTCTCTCTTTTTTTGCCCATTCAGTTCCATTATTACTTTTCTTTTGCTGCTATAACAAATTACCACAAACTTAGTAACTTCAAATGACAGAAACATATTCTCTTAGAATCTGGCAGGTAGGTCACAAGTCTGAGTGGGCTAAAATTAAGGTTGTCAACAGGGCTGCATTCCTTTTGGAGGCTCTTCTGGAAAATTCATTTCCTTACTTCTTTCAAATTCTATAGGCTCCATCTCCAAAACTGCAACGTTCATTACTATGAGTATTCTTCTATAGTCACTTCTTCCTCTGACCACAAACAACAACAACAAAGTTCTTTTACTCTTAAGGACCTGTATGATTAGATTGGGCTCGCCTGGGTAATACAAAATAATCTCCTCACTTTAAGGCCCTTAAGTTAATTATATCCACAAAGTCCCTTTTGCCATGTAAGGGACTTTTGTTGTTCTTTTTGCTTAGGGTTTAAATGTTCATATTTTAAAAAGCTACTCTGTTCTGATGTTCTAATTATCATTACCTCATGTCTCATCTGCTGAGATAACTTGCCTCTTCTTTATCAGTGGTAATGTGATTTGTTTTCCCTAGAAGTTCTTAGTATAAATAATAAACTTCTGTGCTCTGGGCAGGCATAATAAAGCAGGAAGAAAATGCTTCAAGTGTTATATTTAAATAATATCTCTCAATTTCTCTCCCTTATTCTCTCCCTCACACTACACACACACACACACACACACACATTTTTAGTATTTTTTGGCAATCTGTTCGCATTATTATTTAATGAAGGTTTTTTGTTTAACATTAACACTAATTTAGACTCTCATACATAAATTTTAGAAAAGCATGTAGACGTTTAAAATACTAGTTTTTTAATATTCATATCTACAAAGTTTAAAAAGTTTTTCTATTTATTCATATACAATATTTGTAGAATTTTTCCCCTTATGTATTACTGCCTATTTTAGAATGCATTAATTACTGGGAAAAATAAGTGAAGAACTTAGATATGTGTGTGTATTATTCAAATTATACTGGAAAATGCCATATTTTGTTAAGTCGTAAGAAAAAACTGCATAGCCTTTTTTGTTCTCTGTGATTAGAATAAGCATCTGAGCTATGTATAGCATTCTATGAAAGCATATTATAATCAATCTAATCCTATTACTCTGGATAAACAAATTAGCCCTAAAATTGCTGAAATTTATCATGGATTTCAATAAACGTTTATGCATTATTTGCTTGGCCCTCCTTAAACATGTGTTGCTAAGCCTATTTTAGGTTTCCACATAAGGATTAGCCTTTCCAATCACACTGAAGACCAGATTGCTTAACTACAGCACACAGTGTCATGCTACAGATAATCCATGCCCTTGATTAATGCTCTTATAATCAATTGCTGTCTGGAAGTGACTCCTTCCCATCACACTCTTCACAAAAAGAGCAGATGGTATTTAAAAGGTTACGGCAGAAGGGCATTACAGAGGTCAAATGGAACATCGATCAAGTAGGCAGGAAAATTGCCATTTTTCTTCTTTCTTCTTATCCTAAGAATCCATAAGGGAATGTGGTATATGAATTATAGTTTGATCTATAGTTCAAGCATTAAGATATTTTCTTGTTTCAAATTTCTGTTGTTTTGGGTAATGAACCTGGAAATTGAATTCCTTGACTGCCAATAAAATTTGCACCAATATGAGCATCTCAAACAAATAATTCTTAGACTCAGGAAAATTTTTTCAAAAATTTTAATGCAGCCAAGGAATCCAACTTAAGAAAAATTTAATATATAGTGACTTGAATCAATTTTTATAGAGGTAATGGCTTTATTTATAGGAAATAACACCAAATTTTCATTTTTATGTAAAATTAAGTATAGTGGTGTTCGTATAGATTTTCTCTCTTTTCCTGTCCTTTATCACACTTGTGACAGTCTATATATTTCAAAGCAATCAATTTTCTTTTTAATTGGTATACTTAGTTCTAATGAGGTAGAATCATGGTATGGAGGCTGTATTTCTATGTGTAGAATACAAAGATTGAAATTAAGTAAGAAAATGCCAGTAGAAGGTAGTTTAAAAACTGAAATGTGTTATTTTTATAAATTAATGCCTTCAGATACATAGCTTCAGATGCCCTGATTATGAATAACTCACGTCTACACAATACGATGATAATAAAGATGCTCACTTTATAAATAAAAAGACTATGCACCCTTGAATTTATGGAGAAAAAGAATAGGTGTTGGTAGAATGTTTATGATATGAGTCATTTATGTATCTTTTTATTGTCCTAGGTAGTTGATAATAATTTACTAAGTGCCTACTCTGTACATAGGTGCTAACCATTTGCAGACACAAAGATATTCTTTTTTTGTTGTCAAGTAGTTTAAATATATTTGGAAAAGAAATAACTTACATATCAAATGTAAAATTATATTATTTGCCAGTTTTCTGAAAAATATTTATAAGAAAATAATTAATTGTCAAATGAATGGTCCTCACAATAATGCTGTCAGGATGTTGTTAGAGAAAGAGATGTCTATAGACTAGACTGGACAAGAAAGATTTCAGATTGATGAAGAAAGGGCTCTAAGAATGAACGGCATTTAGAAAGTCATTGGGATCCAGGAAGGCATGGCAGAAAGAAAGGTATAGGGGAAGCAAAAACACAGAAATGGAATACCCCTAGATCATTTAGGCCAGTAGAGTTGCAGTAAAAATTTGATACAGCAAATATGTTTGAAAGTCTATTAAGGTCAAATTGTAAAAGAGATTAAATATTGAGCATAAATGTCTAAACTTCGTGACATATGCAAATGTTTTGATGGAGTTTTATTTCACATGATATGTCTTTCCAGTGATGTATAAATTCTTTCTAGTTTTCTAATTTTATCTCTTGCAAACATAGGTTTTTAGCAATGTCCTAATTACTAGTATCAATTAATCTGAAACTAATAAAAATGAATTTTGTTAGATGTTACTCTGAGGAACATATCAAAGAACTGGAGAACATTCACTTTATAGTTATAGTAGGAGGTCAAAGTAATCAGAAGGCTTCACTGACAGAGACAAATACTAGATTTGATGGGTTTATTGAGTGACTACATCAGGCCTTGAGAACAACAGGCCTGATAAAATATGAACTCTGTTTTCCAGAAGTTTCTAATCTAGTGGATAAAGCATGCTGCTACATGGTAAGTGAAATACGTCTCCTAAGATGGACAAATGACAATGGCCTGAAGACTTCTTGAAAAAGAAGTGGGAGCTGAACTTGGATTAGAATTTGACCTATATCAGTGTATGAGTGATATGACATGTTTTTATCCTACCTAGACATTCTGATACAGCCCTGGGATCAGAATAAGGGGCCCTCCTTATAACCTACTGAGAATTACTGATAGCCTGGAAAAAGGAAATAATAGGAAAAGGCCTATATTTTAGAAATATCTGTGCAAAATAGGAGAATAGAAATAGGAAAATCAGCTAAAATGTGTCTTAATTCTAGAGATGAAGATTCAATTCTTTCCTTGTGATACTTCCAGACATTATTATTATTCTGGCTTTCTCCATAAGAAAGATAGGTAAAAGGCAGGGAAAAAAATATCAGTAAATTTTCAACATGATTAAAGTACAAAAATGTTTTATCTACACAATAGGAAAAAAAAATCAAAAACAAAAACAAATAAAAACAAAAACAAAAACAAAACTGGGACTGCAGCCTAGCTCATACTAACTTCCCCAGAGCCATGTCTGAGCCAACACAGTTACCCTTAGTAAGCTGTTCTCCCCTCTTCAACCCTGACTCTGTCAGAGAATATAAATAGGTACATTTACATGTGTACATTTTTATAAGTGCAAATGTGTCTGAGTGCAGATCAACTGACCTCTTTACTTGTACTTTCTCAAAAGAGAAGGTGGGACACAGAGATACCTTAATTTCTCAGTAGACAATACTATGTAATATAAGCCCCAAATGAGGGATTGGCCATTCCGAGGTTCCTATCATTGCTTCAGAAAATAATGGTAGTAACTGTAAGTTAATAATATTAATTTCAGATAAGTTCTTATAGTTTGGCATGCTAATGTTTCATTTTTTTCTGTGTATAAATTTAGTCATACATTTGATAAATATTCATTCAGCAATGACTATAGGCATGACGTGCATTTGTAGTTGCACATGGAATACATAGAATGAGATTCTTCTCATGTGTTAAAAGTAATTTTTTGCTAAAATATTTTTATGAATAATAGTTACTCTCCATTCTTGCTGCAATAGCACTTTAAGCTCTCTTCATATTCTCTATGATCTACAACAGCATTATAAAAAAGAATATTCCAAGAAACTGGAATATTCTAGTCCTTATGAAATTATTTTGTGCTATTTTACACAAATGAGTATGTTTATGCATTACTGGATAAAAACATAAATCCTCATGTCAATAGGTAACATCAGCTCTGGAAAAAGGAGGCCGAGTTTGTGTACATTGTAGAAGTATTTAATTCCTTCATTTTATTAAAGTAATAGACACTTTTGTCAATGTTACAAAAATATCTTCATGGGGAAAAGTGACCTTTGATCAAATTCTTGCAAGATAGTTTACCTGGAAGCCACTAGCTTATTATTTTAAAATTCGAGAGTCTATACTAAGGCAGAAAAAATGCCTTTTGATTTTTTTCTCCTTCAATCGTAATAAGAGTGAAACATTTATTAATAAACATGAATCGTCACCATGATTTTATATGAGTTTTTATGGATAAAAATGGTAAGCCAAAGCATATCAATTATAAGTTGTTTATTAAAATGCAAACTTTATGATTTTTCTATTCAACTCTGATTTGATATAGAATTAAGTACATATAATTTGGGATAATAAATGGAGACTTGTTTATCAATACTTAAAAAAATCCTCATAAACTTTAGAAATCCAATGACCTAGAGAGTTAGAGAACACAATCAAGCTTCTACGTGATCAGGATTATCTCAACCGTAGAAGGTTGATAACTACTGTAATCCCTATGGTGTGGGTTATGATGTTCCTGAACATCTCTCCTTTAATTAGAATAAGCACAATAGACATGAACTACTTGTGATGTGCACTGCAAGAACAAAGAGCACTAAATACATTAGTGTGCTCCATAAAAGAATTAGGGCAATGATGCTTAAGGGAGAGCCTGGTATCAAATCGATCAACATTCTTATTCGGGGATGTGCTTAAAGAAAACTAAGTTACCCCAATGCTATCTTCTTAAGATTTTTTTTTTTTTTTTGCGTGTTTTGACTCTATTGAATCAGGAGGGTAAATAAAATAATCCCTGTGCTAGTTGACCTGCAGTCTTCTTTTCTCTGCCGAGGTTTATACTCAGTCTTGTGGAGAGAAGAAAAAAAAAAAAACTCAGAAGTTTGTGGTCATCTTTCACAGCTGTCAGTAAAGGAAAAAGTTAAACTTTGCTCAGGAAAAATGGATGTTCATTATAGACTTACTTATATATATGATTTTATCCGAGTAGTACATATATGTGGTAATTAATCAAAGAGTATAAAGGACTTATGGGGAAAGCAGTACTATGAAGTTATAAACCTATTTACTATTTATATCATAATTATATTAAATATATGTACATTTCTATATCTAATTCATCTCTTGCATACCATATACTTATGGAAAATGAGAATGTAGCTAATAAGTGAACTTTCCTTCCTCTGAATTTCTTCAGATGTTAGATACTTATATTACTAATTAAATTATTTTTATGGTAGCTTCTGTAAATTTAAATAATACACTTGGAACTCCATTTCCTATTCTGTCAACTACAAATAGTAAGTACTTATTGTCCTTCCACTTTTTTAAAAAAGAGAAAAATAGCTACATTTATTTCTACTTTCCACCTACCTTTCCATATGGTGACTTCTGCTAGCTACACTTTTATTTTTAATATTAAAAATGTTTTTTTAATATTTACTTTCCATTTCGCTACCACAGTTATATCTTCTATGTTTGATTATAGGAATATGTGACAATAAATGAACTGCTTGTGAAGTATCAAAGTACTTCCAGAAAAATATATGTGTATTTGTAAAATACGCAGAAATATCAGCCACATTGTAGGCCAAGTGAAACCCCTCTATTCTACAGAAAGAAAATTTTCTGTTTCAAAAATTACTTTGAAATGTTATATTAAGATGTAGAAAGTCAGCAGACTGTTGTAGAAAATAGTATGGCTATGGACATTTGAATTTTGATTTGTTTCCAATTTTCGGTTTCTTTGAATAATACTACTATTATTGTTTGTGTACAAGTATTTGTTTCAACGTATATTTGCAGTTGTTTGGGATAGATGTGTAGGAGTGGAAAGGCTGAGTCACATGACGAGTATATATTTAATTTTTTAAAAAATAAACTGACAAACTATCCCAAAGTGGTTGTCTGATTTTGTATTCCTATCAGCAATGAATGAGTGTTCCAAATTTTTACA
This sequence comes from Pteropus alecto, assembly GCF_000325575.1. Classification (NCBI taxonomy): domain Eukaryota; kingdom Metazoa; phylum Chordata; class Mammalia; order Chiroptera; family Pteropodidae; genus Pteropus; species Pteropus alecto. Next base: position 7,807,321 of record NW_006494613.1, read on the forward strand.
TTTTTGCCAAAGCTTGATATTTTCAGTTTTTGGATTATAAATATCCTATTGTGTAAATGATGGTATCTTACTGTAGTTTTAATTTGCATTTCCCTAATAGCTAATTATGTCTCTTCCTATGATTAATAGTCATTTGTCAATCTTCCTTGGTGAAATATCAATTCAAATATTTTACTCATTTTTATTTAATTGTACATTATGGATACATTTTCTTAAATCAAATACACAATTTGAAAATAATTTATCTCAGCAATTTCTTTTTTTATTTTTGAAATAGTATCTTTTGAAGAGCCAAAGTCTTTACTTTTGTTCAAATACAATTTATTCTTTTTTGTCTTTCCAGTATTGTGGTTATACCACCATATAAACAATTTCAGAGAGTTGAATGATGTCCATTAATAAACTAGTACAAAAAAATAAATAGCATAATTAGGTTATTTAGAGACAAGATTCTGGAGCAAAATTTACTTCCTAATTATAAGATCTTAGATAAATTTACATAATTATTTTTAGTTCAGTTTATTCATGTAATCAAAGAATAATAGTTTATAATTTATAGGAGATTTTTTATTATAATTAAATAAAATGACACACAAAACATTTTACAATAATGCCTGACATTTAGTATGTGTACAATAAATGTTAGCTAGTATATTATTTTCTTAGGGCTGCTATCAATAAAGTACCACAAACTGTGTGGCTTAAAACAGCAAACTTGTTTCTCTCACAGTTCCGAAGGCTATAGTCTGAAATCAGTTTTCTGTCAGGGCTATGGTCTCTCTGAAGGCTGAAGGGAAGAATCCATTCCATGCATTTCCCCTTAGTTTCTGGTATCACCAGTAAGTCTTGATGTTCCTTGTCTTGTTGATGTATCACAATAATCTTTACATCTGTTGTCACATGGCATTATCTCTGTGTCTCTTTTCCTCTTCTTATAAGAACACACCTTAATGACCTTATCTTAACTTGATTACATCTGTAAAGAACCTATCCAAAAAAAGTCACATTCACAGGTACCAGGGGTTAGGACATATCTTTGTGTGTATGTGTGTGTGTGTGTGGGGGGGCACAACTCAACCCACAAGAGTTAGCATTATTATTAATATTCATGACATCAAATTAAAAGTCTTTGTACTAAATATAAAATAAATGTATTCTTAGAAACACTGCCTGATATCAGCACAATGTAATCCTGTATCTTTAGACATGGGACTATTGACTTCTGCTGAAGAGTGTAACAAGAAACAGTGGTTAGCAATTAAATCTCTAATAAAAACATTATTTAAAATGCTGTGTATACATCATAGATATATCTTTTTTGAATGTCACAGAAAAAATCTTATCTTTGAATATTAGTAATGTTATTTTTATCTTGATTCTGATGTTTAAATTTTAGACTTCATCAATAAAAGTAATTTTATTATTTTTCTCTATTTTCTTTGACCACTGAGAAATTCAGAGTTCAACTTCTTCTAAGTGGATAATGGATTATGGCATAATCATGTATTTGTTTTAGCATCCGTCTATGGTTTGCTTTTCCCTCAGACCCTCAAATATCTATTTTATCTTTTTGTATTGTATACATTTTCTGCAACTACTTCAAAAACTTTGTGAAAGCAAGTAAGCCTAGTATGCATCAATAAGGTAATTACAATTAATCACTTCAAATCTATAACAACTTACTCATTTTCTGTAGAGTCAGTTTATTCAACCTCATAATGAGGGGGTTGGTCTTCGAATTAGGTATCTTCTTTAGGCTGGTATGTCTTCCTCAGGGGGACTAGGAAAAGCAAAATAACCCCATTGAAGAAATGCAATTAGTCTGAGATGGATTAATCGAGCTGGAGGATTGCCTGTAGGTAAAGTTGCAAAGGATCAAAGAATTAATTCATATCATGCACAAATCTTAAACGATATTATAATAATTTGGTATTTTAATTTTTAGGCAACTATTAGGCCCTAAATTTTTCTTAGCTAATGGAAAAGTAGTGAATTTTAATAGCATATGTCCAGTGCTACCTTTGAAGTTGACATTAAACAAGAAGGTGCTAGAGGCAGAAATATCAGTTAAAAAAATTATTGCAATAATTTAGTCTGAAGTTGAAAATCTTAATTAGATACCTGACAGTGAGAATAGTGAGGATTTATGAGATACAAGTAGATATAGCCTTACTTGGACTTAATAACTATAGTTAAGTATAAAGTTTCAAAAGTGAGAGTCAATATAAAAAATGTATTATAGAATTACGTATAATTCTATATATTATTACATATATTATAATTCGATAGTACATCTATATATAATTACTCTATAGTGTCCATCTTGAGCTTTGACTTTAAATCAGAGAGAATATATAAGAAACTGAATATGATTGAGAGATATTTTATTATTATTATTTGTTTTTTGGAGTATCTTGGCTCTCAGACAAGTTTTCTTGCCCATAGAAAGCCTTTTTTTTCTCTAAAGAGCTACAGAGCATAAATGCTGAGACATAGAAGCTTGAACTCTTTTCTCTCTTGCCATATATTCTGAATTCCTACTCATTAACTCTTTCAAAAGCAAACAGCTACTGAGGCCTTAGACTGATGGAGAATATGATTAAGAACTCAGGCTCTGTGAAAAACTGACCTTGAGGAGTGGGTAGAGAATTCTTTATCCCTGGGGCTAAATAGGAGTCCAGGAACCAGTACTGGAGAGACTAAGGGCAAAGATCAAAACATCCAAGACTTCAGGGAAAACTGGAATGTGAGGGCTTCTTTTTCTCTGGAAAGAGGCAATGCCACTTCATTTGAACTTACTGAGTCCCTATTGTCCCCAAAAAGTAGAGGCAAATAACAATGGGTGGATTTAATTCTCTCTGTCCTTGACATTGCTTCCTCCTAGTACCCCAATTGGGAGCAGGCATCTTTCATTAAGATACATTGAAAATCCACAAAACAGACTGCTGTAGCTGTTAGACCTGTTATCCACCAAGCAGACAAAGGAATAAAATGTGCTAACAGAGATCACTAGACAGAAAGAAAAAGTACAAGTGAAATATTTTGGATAGTTTCTAATGAAACTGATCTCCTAGAGTAGACAGAAGAGAACGTGTGACATGCAAAAAAATAGTAAGATTACTTGAGGAGATTAAAAAACCACCAAAAACTGAAATTTGATAAGACAAATGAAAATAAACTTGGTTCTGAAAGAAAAAGAGGTGGTAATAAAAAATATATACAAGGAAGAAAAACTAGCTATAAATATAGATGAGAATAAAAAATATATATTAGAAAACATCTATAAATGTATGGCCATATTTTAAGGATGGGTTTCCTCAATCAAGGGCTTTCTCAATGGTATCAAAATAAATCTTCAGATCTTGAAGTATGTTACTTGATGGCTATCAATCAATGTCAATTAGAACTCCAGGGGAGAACATATCAATACAGAGATGAGCAGAAAAGGAATGGTTTTAAATAATTAACTCCTTTTCATGTATATATGTTTCCCAGTTAGATACTAGCAATTTTATTAAGCTCATCCAAATAGTTTCATCCTAAAACTAACTCCTCATATTTAACCTAATAGTCACAAATAAATATTGTTTTCATTTATTTGCACACAGACCCACCTACATTCATTGCTAGTTATAAAGTAATCCTAATCTAGCACACACACACACACACACACACACACACACACACACACACACACACACACACACACACACACACACACACACACACACACACACACACACACACACACACACACACACACACACATTAATTAAAATTTTTTTAAAAATTAAAACCAAGTTTAGATTTGAGCTATAAATCTATCAGTTTGTATAACAGGGTAGCTTGATCAGTCTTCAATGGGCACTGGTTAAAATTTGTATCATTGCTTTTTATTTTTTCATGGGGGACATCTTTTAATCTAAGAGTCTGAATTCTGTCATCATCTGCTCTCCAATTCTATTTTGCAGAAACTGAATTAGAAGTGCCTAGTATGCTTCCAGAATGATTTTCAGGAAATAATTGGGGTCTAGAGATGTAATTTTGGAATTATCAACATTTAGGAGATAGTAAAAATTAAGGGAATAAACAAATCTCCCAGGTATAGCACGAAGAATAGAAGTAATATTGCAAATAAAATAGAAATAATCATTGATGACAGAAGCAGTAAGATATTTGTTTCAATTTCTGGTCTCATCATTGTGTCTATGCTTTCTCACCTCCCAGTTTTCAGCTATATAGAAACTGTAGTCACAAAAGTGGTGGTAGGAGATGTACATTTTTTTTTTTCCTCATAGAATCTGGAAGAATTCTACACTAGTCCCTGGTTTTTATTAATATATCAGCTTCGGCTCCCTGACTCTTTTGGAACAATTCTATTAGCTCATTATTCTGCCAGAGATGGAGGACTGTCCACTCTGCAGGTTTTCAGACTAAGACTAAGCAAGCCCAAACTTTTAGCCATGGTCACCCACTTTAGATTTTATTGCTGTTATGTTTGTGTTCCCCAAATTATTTACATTGTTTTCAAAGCTGACTATGATTTTTTCCCATTTTTACATACCATCCACTGCTGCATATCTGAGGCAGCAAAGTAATTTAAAGCATAAAAATTTATATATGAGACATCTTAGTCAAAATCATAACATTTTTTTAGAACACTACAAGTTCTTAACTATTAAATGTGTTGTTACAACAAATGGAAGGCTAAAAAAATTCCTGCAATTTAAGTACATTATATATAGCAATTTGACAACAGAGGGTCCTGAAACATAGAGAGATTGGTTAACATAAAAAAAAAAAATGTTGATTACTTATATACCTGAGATTCAGAAGCAGATATTTTGAGTCCTATTTTTGTTCATATTAACCCACTGTACTGACTTCCACATAAAGTTGGAAAACAAAAGGATGTAAATTAAATAGAGTAAGTGATTTTTTTTTTTTTTTAAACTCAAGCGCTCTGAAAAAATTATTTGTCTTTTAGCCAAAGTTTTATCATTCTAAATAGCAACTGTATTGCATTAGAGCTTCTCTATGCCTGCGTGGTGTGATTCATGGATTTACCATGAACAACAAAATGATATGAAATTAATGTGCACTTCACGGGTCAGGAGGAGAAACAAGGAGAGAAAAGTTCTCTCTCATTTATTAACCTTTTTTTTTTTTTTTTTTTTTTTGCTTTGCACGGTAGTGTGAGTGATGGCCAAGTGTAACACTGAGAAAAATAAATAAATAAATAACTGTCTCCTAAGATCACAGACAAAAGTTCAGAGCTCCAGAGGCTACTGATTTGTTGTGTGACCCTGGACAAATCACTTAAATACTTCATATAAGTGTTTCACAGGTCCCTATCTTGATAAGAAGTTTGACTCAACTTAGTCCCTCTATTCCCTTTATTTACTCATTTGAATTTTCATCTTTCTTCTCCTTGTGGAGAAGAGCAGGTTCTAATGTTTTAATTATTTCATTCTTTACGCTCTGTTTGCAGCTCTGCAAGGTGCAACTGATAGCCTTACAGAACAAACTTTTCTTAGAGAAGTGAATAACTTTTCATGCTCACTGACATTAACATTTAGAAAGTGGAAAGAAATCAAGCAGAAGAGAAAAGAACCCGGATTCCTAGCCAGTCAATGTAATACTGAGTTCCTTGCTATAAACCAAATGACTTAATTGCATCCAAAGGAATAGTTTAATTTAATTTAATTGAAATGTGAACACAGAAATGTCTGAAGGCATCAAATCACACCTGGAAAGCAAAATGTTGCAATCTTTCTCATTAAGTTAAATGAGGAAAAGACTCATTTTAAGAATGACTTGTGATGCTTTCAGCAATATGACCCATATTTTCTTTTTAAAATAGCTTGCAATGTAAAATCACTTATTCATTTTCCATATTCTGTGTATATTTGAAAATGTAGATTATATTAATTATGTAAATTCAAGTTAATTTTTTAATGTAAGTTTATCCCTTAAGTTATTGGCATTTGATATATAAAAGAAGTTGGGTAAAAATATGCATTGTATTTATTATGAAGTACTATACACAAAGTTCTTTTATATCTATTACATATTTTTACCCTGGACTAAGTAAATATTATCAATAAATATTATCGTATCATTTTTATCAATAAGAAAAGATGAAGCAGAGAGAACTTGAGTGGATTTTCTTAAATCAATTAAAATAAATGCCATCTCAATGATTAGAATTTATATTTCCCAAATTTGGTTTCTTTTTTAAAAATTACATCAGCCAATTTAAAAACTTGTTTAATAACCATCTGTTATTTTATTATTATTATTAATAATGTATTCATGACCCACTAATCTCAACTGTATTCTACATATTCGTATCTGTCCTTCTGCTACCTGTTTTTCTCTGAGATGGCATATCTTGATAGTGCATGCTCCTATATTTATAGAAAAGGAAGCAATTGAATTACTCGTAATTAGCTATCGAGTAATCCTCAATTCAAGTGATGATTTTTCTTTAAGGCAGTCATTTTCATTAGAAGACTATAACTCTATAATCTGCCTTTTCCAAGTCTGATGTGTCTCTGGAGTAGGCAAGGTGAATACTTTATTAAGTTCGTCATATCATCTCCTAACTCTACTGAGGACAATACATTTGTTTGACTTCATCCAGAGGACCTAAACTCTTCCAACATCCAAATTTAGTATTTGTTATTTTTTAATGTATTTGTACTTAATGTATTTAATGTATTTTAACATATTTGTTATTTTTAATGACTCTTTATAGTTCTAACCATTAATGTTCTTGTGTTCTCCACAGCGTGGTAGATATTCGCCAGATAAACATTAACTAAATGCATAGCATGGCCAAAACTCGAGCTGGATATTTTAAGGCAATCATTCTCCAAATTGTCTCAAACCTAAAGATACGTATTCCATTCTATTTCGTTTAAGGCTGGTCCTGTGTCTAATTACTTTTAGGAGCTAAAATGGACACTTGGATCATGTAAAGCAATTTCTTCTGAAGTTTTACAATGAAGAAAGTTGGGGTACATTGAGGTTAAAAGTGTATGCTCTAGAATATGAGAACTTAGGTTAGAATTCGGCTCTACAACTTCTAACTGTGGAGCTCCGGGCAAGTCATATCACATCTGGTGTCTTTGGTATCTTTATCATAAAACGTGAATGTGTGCTGACCAGTCTCTGAGGTGATTCTCTATGGTCCCCAACTCCAGGTATTTATATCTTTGCGTAATTCCCTCTCCTGAAGTTTGGGCAGAAACTACTACTTTGTTCTAGAGTATGGCAAAAGTGATGGAATGTTACTCTAGTAATTATAATATATTATATAAATACAATAACTTACTAGAAGACTTTCTCCAGAGACTTACTCTCTTGCAGACTTTGAAGAAGCATATAACTATATTAGGAGGCCCACAAGATAAGGATGGTTTTTAGGAGTTGAGACCTCTAGAAGCTGAGAGCAGCCTCCATCCAAGAACTAGAGTAAAGCCAGGACCCTCAGTTCTACAAATGCATGGAGATTAATTCTGCCAACAAATTGAGGGAGAATTTTATATATATAAATTTTTTTTTGTCCAATACAAAATACATAGTGGGCACTCAATAAATATCTGCAAATATTATAAGAATATGCTAAAGTTTTATCAGATAACAACATTCACAAATAAGAAATTAATTGTTTAAATGATGCAAATACTAGCATTTCATTTCATACCTATTACAAAAAGAATATTATTCCTTTAACAAAACTAGTTGAAATATTACGAGGTTGATTTCACTGTAAAATTATACTTTAAATTTTGAGAAGTCTATTTATACACACAAGCCATGCATATATATATTTATATAATTTGTATATATAATTATATATATTAATTTACATATATGTATAGATTATATATGTATGTCTTATGTTTTTCTTACATATTATATATTGGATATGTTGCATATATTACATATATATTACATACATATTTATATTAGAGTTTTGTTTATATTTTTATTTCTTCTTTGCTTCTAGACCTTATGCAAACAGAAGGAGTGGCTCTAACTTGTAATTGAATCAATAGCTCCTAACACAGTATGTAGTGGGTAGCAGCTACATAAAGTATTTTCTAAATGATTGACTTCATCAAAAGGTGTATTTATACATTTTAGTTAGAAGATACTTATTAAACAATTATGATCCAGGCCTTATGTTATAAATTGTTACTATAAATAGTTTCTATAGGACTCTAATCTCTAGATGTTCATTGTCTAGGAACAGAGTCAGATCTATATAAACAAACATTTATAACACGCTAAGTGCTAATAAATATATACAAAGTTAAAAATGCAGGATTAAGTGATGAAATTTTTCTGGCAGATGGGGCCAAGAAAAGCTTTGTAAAAATAAAGAGATATATGAAAAGGAGGAGTTCATGAGTTGAAAAGATTGGGAGTGAGGATCATTAATCTCTTCTCGAGAAGATAAATGTCAGAGCCCCGAGTGGCAAAAGTTCTGACAAATCTACTGCACTAACCATCAGTATTGGTTCTGTTACTCCTGATACTCCTCATAAATGAGAAGAAAGGAAGGTTAAGGAATACCAGCAACATTCTCATGCCTCCAACTGCATAGGGTTTTAACTTGAAAATACGTGACTGTCCAGTTTGCTTCAAAAATACATTTATTGTTTTTAGGGGAAAAAAAAAACCCACAAAAATTAAGAAATATCTTTTCTTGCTTCTTTAATTTTGCCTTGCCTTCTAATCACTGTGTTATCATATACAAAATTAATTACAAAATCATTGTAAGGCAGGAAATGGGTATCTTCAGAACCTATCACTTCTGTTTTCTATTACTGTTCTTGAGGCTGACAAGTCCTTTATTTTAAATTGTCTTAGTCCTTTGTATCTGTTATGGTACCAAACTCCTTAATTCTGCGACATATTGTGAATTTTAGTAGATATGATAATTTACATCTTTGTTGTTTAACCTAATTATGGAACTTGCGCTCTTTAAATATCCATAGAAAGAAGTGTTTGCAACCACCAAAGGGAGAAGAAATGTGAGCTGCAGAAGGATGTGCTCACTCAGCGGTCAGACTTAAGTGCTTCCAATAAGACTTGATTTTTATCAATTTATTATTTTTTTTATTTTTGCCTGTTTGTTTTATGTTTTTTGATGAAAATAATAAATTATATGTATGGATGGATATATCATAGTCCTGTATGTAATTTATATTTATCTTAGATGTTTACATACTCTCTCTCTCTCTCTCACACACATACATACACACACACCCACACACACACTCCAGGCTTTCACAGCATTACATTGCTCACTGTCTTTGAAAAGATAGATGGATAGCTTATAACCATAATTATATGTACTCACTGGTGTAATGAAGAGAATTAGAAAATGTGTACACAATAGCAATGCAGGAGAGAGGGATCATAATTGTCAACTATTAATCTAATAGAGAGAAAAAGAGATGGCTGTAGTAATTAACACATGCCACACAGAGTGATTGTTTATGATAAGGATGACTAAAAAGACAGCAACATTACTCAGTTTTCCCCACTGGCGGAGAAATCCAGAGAGAAATAAAATGAATCTTTAACTCAGACAGCAGCCATCATGTTTACTGAGCTATGTTAAAGTAGCCTCTTTAGGAATCCATTTGATAATTTTCCTTTAACCCCTGTCACTACTAGTAAAAAATCATATAATGTTGTTTGTTTTTGCTTTTGTTTTTCATAAAATTTGGTTAGTAGCACACTTAAAACACTCAAATTATATTTAAAACAGACTTTAGTTATGAAAATATTTATTCCTGGGCATAAATGGAAGAAATGAAACAGTCATGCAGTTTTTTAAAAAAAGCTCGAGTGCCTTTACTCTCTCTTTTGGCTTTGATTTACTTCTAAAATGTATATCCCATCCAAAATATCACTACACATTGCTTTCACTGATCCATAGATAAGGCACGCAGCCCTAATCATTAACAGGGAAATTAAATTTATTCACAAAGCATACATACAGGACCAAAGAACAGACATTGCTAAGGAAGCTCTCGTATGGTTGAAATAATGATTATTTTCTTACTCTTTTGACATCCTTTCCACGTATAAGTTAATAATTATATTCTAATAAAATTCGGGCCAATTTTTGATATGTATTTATTTTTAGTTTATTATTCTGAATAAAAATTGAAAGTATCATGAAAAATACTACAAACTTGAAACAGTATTGTAAGAATACCTTTAAACTAAACTCACAAACAATCCATTTGAGTCAGATGAAGAATAGTCAAATATATCTTCAGAAGTTTATTCCTTTATAAATTTTTTCTTGAGTTATATTGAATGCCTAATGGCTATCATGAATATTTCCCATGCTGTCTCTAGTATTTTGTTTCCAAAAATCAATTATGATCATTGCAAACTAAAAATATTAAGCAAAAAAGTTTAATTTTGTTATCTGAAAACAACTTTAATTTTTTTTTTTATTTTCTCAAGAATTAGATATTACTATACATTATGGGCGGTTTTTTGTAAATATTTAGTTATCTAATATTATAAAATCAAAATAGAACATATGCTTTTTGCTTTGAAATTTCTATTCATCTTTGGCTCCACAAGTCATCATGAACTATTTTGCAAGGGAAATTAAAATAAGGCATCCCAAAGCAGAATATTCTTTATCTTTTGGCCTGAAATATATCTACTTTGCTAACTCCTCACAAATTATTTACCTGTTTGTCTTGTCTCAAACTTAACTGTTTTACTTTTGTTCCACCGATTCCAGTAACTCCTTTCTCAGATGATTTGCTCTTTTATCACCACAGAAAATTGAAAATTTTATTTAAATCTCTGGGAAAAAATAAAATGGGTATTTTAAAATCTGCTTGTACATTTTATTATATTGCATTCCAATAGGACAAAAGATGGACTACTCAATTAAGTTCAAAACTTTATCTCTCTCAGGAAGCCTAGCTTCTCATTTATATCCTCCATATTCATTAATATGAATGCTGTCCTCTAGATACACTGCATTATTTGCTGGGTTTTTTTCTGCATAAAATCCATTGATTACAGCTTCTTTTAATATAGACACCTGTGTCCATCTGTGAAAATTCTACAATTTTATCAATATCTAAGTACCCTTGAGTCATAGAGATTTTTCTTACTTCAACACAGCACAATGTGACACATTTCTATTGTTCTCCTCCAAAAGCCAATTTCTGTATAATCATTTTGAAAAGTTTAATACTTTGTGTTTTGCTTTTTTATTTACTTGTTATTCTCTACTTGCTTAATTTTATCTTCTTAAGGAAGCTATATATTTAGTTTGTTTGTTTTTTTGTTTGTTTGTGTTCTGGAGATAAAGGCAAACTCTTGACCGTATGAGCCTCAGTTTTTTATATACAAAGCAGAATTAATAATTATTATAATTAATTGAACATTTCTCATAAACTAGATGCTATAGTAAATCTATACATTATCTCTTTTACTCTTTGTAAAGATTCTATTAGATAATTACTATTATTTCTAGTTTGTAATAAAAAAAATCTTCCCAAAGTTTTGATTCAAGATTGAGACTGAGGTCTTTTTGATTTTAAATTTCCTGATATTAACTATTAGGTCACATTTTCCTACCTGTACCACAAAGTCTAAATTAAAAATAATAGTTTATATATTAGATAATTATTTTTATAATGCTTGAAACCATCAATAAAATTACTTATGCAAATTATCAAATACACCTTATATGTAATTAAATATAGGTGATAAATAACCTTTTAAAAGAGTTGCACTGTAGTTATGAGACCATCAGAGAACTGAGGTCACAGGGCACACTGTCAAATCAAAATCTGGAGAGTCAGATATATTTGGAGAGTCACGCCTAAGATTTGCTCACCTGAAGCAGAAATCACTGGAGCCATAAACAGATAGAAATGTGTTAATGTAATTTAATCAACTGCTGTAATCTGAATGTGAATGTGCTTGAGAGTGAGAAAACACTAGGGGCATAGCATCACCCTAGCCCCACATACACACACTTTTGTG
>NW_006494613.1:7819421-7844063 GCF_000325575.1 Pteropus alecto
CTCCTGGGTCTGACAAGGGCACAGGGTCCATTATGAACTATGCCCAGAGATTTCTTTATAACAAAGGTATACTCTCCAGGGAATGGGACTTGCCAAAAGCCCAATGTTGAATTTTTATTCTGGCTGGAAGAGAGGAATTCTTCCTCATTTGAATTCTTTCTAACTTTCCTATGTTGCTTGAAAAATGAAGCAGAGGCATAGCTAGCAGGAGACAGAGCTTCAAGAAAGTAGAATGCATCCAAGGAAGGTACTAAAGGACAGAGGAAAAAATATTTAAACAATTAGAGGAAGGTCAGAAACACTAGTAAAGACCACAGTCCTGAAATACAGGCTCACTGGCAGATTTAGACTTAATTGAAAGAAAATTCAATGCTTATATTTCCTCGCACTTTACCACTACCTCATAGGGCTTCAATATATTAACAGTAGATTACACTGAAAGAGATGCAAAATTCAGAATCTCTCTGAAGAGCAATAAGTAGAGAGCCTGTAAGCCAACAGGAAAGGAAAAAGAAAGAAAACAACAAACGAATAAAAAACTAAATTAAAACTCTAGAGCAGAGATCCCCAACCTCTGGGTCACAGACCAGTACTGATCTGTGGACTGGTACTGGTTTGTGGCCTATTAGGAAATGGGCCACATAGCAGAAGATGAGCAGTGGACAAGTGAGCGTAGCTTCTTTTGTATTTGCAGCCATTCCCCAGTGCTAGCATCAATGTCTCAGTTCCATCTCAGATCATCAGGCATTAGATTCTCATAGTGTAATAGCCCGCTGAAATGTGAAAGGGTTAAAGAATAATTAAAACCTGAAACTGGACAAAGGAAGTCTATAACTTAGGCCTAGTTTCTGGAACCCCTAACCACATTCTGTTAATCATGAAACTTGTAACAATGAGCTCATACGCTAACTGCCAATTTTAGCCTGTGTAACCCTGCTTGCTTGCGTGGCATGAAAAATAATCAATTGTATATAAGCTAAAAATTACTGTTTGGCCATCGCCCATGGGAACACTGGCTATTGCCCATGGGAACATAGGCAATCACCCATAGGAACATAACATTCTAACAACAAGCTTTCTGCTTCTGTACTTCCCGCTTGCACACCTGACCAGTGGGTTGACAGGTAATGAATAGGAGAAAGATGGACCTTTGTGTTTAAGACAGAATGAGGAATGGGATTTGGGGCTTAAAGACTTTGTATCTTAGCAATTCGGGGCTGCTCCTTTGCAAGGACAGCGGCCGGCTAATAAAATGTCTCCTGGTTAAGAGCACTCAAGTTGGGTCCGGTTATTCTGGACACAACAATAGGAGCACCAGTCCCTGGTGTCAAAATGGTTGAGGACCACTGCTCTAGAGGAATTAGTAACATCTAGCACTTATAAATACAGCAAATATTAAACACAATCTGGCTTTTAACTAGATTAACATAAAATTTTATCCTAAATGCCTACTTTCTTCAATCTCTATTATGAATTGAAAATTAATAAAATATTAAATTCAAAAACAGCAAAATACGCATTTTTATCAAGCTTATGTGGAACATCCACCAAGACAGATCATGTACTGGGTCATAAAACATGTCTTAACATATTTAAATTTAAAGAATGAAAATTATACAAAGTTTGTGTTGAGGCCATAAGAGAATTAAGTGACAAATCAATAACAAAAATAGTTAGAAATCCCAAAATATTTGGAAATTAAACGAGTCTCTAAAGAAATTAAGCTATTTTAAACTAAATGTAAATTTAAAAAAAACCTTATCAATATTTGTAGGATGCAGTGAAGTAGTGGTTAGAAAAAATCTTATATAACTGATGAATATATTAGAAAGGAAGAATATATAAAATAAATAATCTAGATTTTTATCATAGAAAATTACAGAAAGACAAACATATTAAATGTTGAGGGAAAGAAATTTGAAGCAGGACATCAATAGAGAAAATCAACATAATCAAAAGTTGGTGCTTTGAAAAGATCAATAAAAATGATACATTTCTAGCCAAATAATATTAAAAAAAAAAAGACACAAATTGGCAATATCAGAAATGAGTAAAAAGAGATCTCTATTGATCCAATAGACATTAAAAAGATGAAAAAGGAATAATATAAACAATTCCATGAAGGCACTAAGCCCCAATGGTTTCACTGGTGAATATATTCAACTTTTACCAAGAAATAGTATCAATCATACATAATATTTTCCAAAGATAAAAGCAGAGGTAATCCTTCTCAACTCTTACTATTAGTTCAGTTTACCATAATACCAAACTCTGATAAAGACATTGAAAGAAAAGAAAGACACAGATCAATATCTCTTTATAAACTTAAACACTGTTAACAAAATATTACAAAACTGAATCCAGAAATATATAAATAGGGTAAGAGATCATGACCAACTGTGATTTATTCTAGGAATTCAAGATTGAAAAAAAAAATTATAACTTAATAAAGAAAATAAAATGTAAAACATATTATATGTAATAGTGGGAGACTAAACTCTTTCCTTATAAGACTAGACACAAAGCAAAGATATCCTCAAATAATTGGCCACACAAACAACAAACAAACAAAACCTGAAAATAAAAGCAAATATAGCAAGGTTGCAGGATACAAGCTCATTAAACACAGGTTAATTGTTTTGCCCATATGTAAGCAATGAACAGCTAGAATTTGAAATAAAATATACTATTTATAATAGAGTAGTCTGATGAGAATAAGCCCAATAAAAATATAGTTAACTGAATCTTAACAAAAGTGCAAAGGCAATTTAATGGTAAAGTAGTATCTTTTCAATAAATGGTGATGGGAAAATGGAACATCAATGTGCAAAAACAGTCCTCACTTCTTACACAAAAATTAATTAAAAATGAATTATTGACCTGCATGTAAAAGTCAGAAATACAAATTTTCTAGAAGAAAACAAAGTATAATGTGACATTGGGTTTCATGATGAGTTTTTTAATAGAATACCAAAAGTGTAATTCATAAGTGAAAAAAATCAATTCTACTTTGCTAAAATTAAAATATTTTATTCTGTGAAAGATTTTGTAAAAAAAAACCACAGACTAGGATAAAATATTCTCAAATCACATGTATGATAAAGAACTTGTATCCAAAATATTTAAAGAACTCTTGCAAGTGAACAATAAGAAAACAAGCAATGCAATTAAAAACTAGGCAAAAGACTAGAACAGATACCTTTTCAAAGAAGATATCCAGATGACACATATATGAAACGATGCTCAGAATCATGTGTTGTTAGGATACTGTAAATTAAAACAAGATTCCAGTACATAGCTATTAGAAAAATAAAATTGACAAAACCAATCGCTAGCAAGAAAGCAGAGACAAATACATTTTTCACAACTGTAAAAGACACTTGGATAGATATTTCGAAAGTTTCTTACAAAATTCAATATAATCTTACCATACATCTAGAAAGCATGCTTCAAGTAATTAACCAACTTATTTGAAACATATGTCTTCACAAAAACCTGCATGAGACAATTTAACAGCTTATTTCATAATCAAGAATTGAAAGCCAACAAACTTCTTTCGACAGGTAAATTAATTAAATGAACTGCAATACATCACTGCAATGTAAAAATATTCAACTATAAAGCAATGAAATATCAAATCATGAGAATGCATATCTGAATCTTAAATGCATACTGCTAACTGGGAAAAACAGACTGAAAAGGTTGCATTCTGTATTATTGCATTTTACAAAATTATGGAAAACACAAATCTATAAATTTGGTAAAAAAATCAATGATAGGAGTTTGGAGAGGAGAAAGTGTTAAATAGATGAAACACAAGATACTTTTTTAGGGAAGATAAATTATTTTGTATGAATTTACATTGGTAGATAACTTTTGACACCATGCATTGTCAAAAGTCATAGAATTGTAATACCAAGAGTACCACTTAATGTACAAATATTAAAATAAAATCATTTAGGAGGCTAGGATGGAATTCAGATTTTGAAAAAAGATCAAACTGTGTTGCAGTTGTATGAAATAGCCTCATACAAGTTGAAGGGGGTGAGTGGATATAGCTGACCTATGTAACTTTGAAAATGAGTGGAGACTATAAAGCTAAAAGCAAGAAAAAATGTATAGGAGCATTGTAATTTAGTTGATCAAATCATTTATACAGTGAGTATGGGTTATAATTTCTGCAACCACTATCTATGTGTACTGGAATTGAACATTTAAATAAATGGATAGCCATTATGGGAGTCAGGCTGCTCACTATAATAAACAAATAAACAAACAAAAACAAATTTATAAATAAATAAAGGGAGAAGGCTAGGATGATTCACGTGATATTGGATTAGGGTTGGATACCTCAAAACGAACTTGTGCTGGTTCAATACAGATACAGAAGACACAGAAACATATTAACAGACAGATATATGTATACACAGCTTAATAGACATACATATATGTCCTTGTTCTGTCAGCTGAGAAAGCCTAGAAGCCACAATACCCAAGTAGCTATGACTATATCTTATATCTGGGTATTGTTTTCCATCATTCGCTATTAAAAAAAAAAATACTAGGGCTTCTTGAAAAAGTAATTTATTTTAGGGTTCGGACAGGAAGTATACAAACAGATCTGAAGCATTTTTTTGAGCCAGAAAGTAAGAAAGTACTCAAAAATATATACCACAAAGAAGGGACACAGAAGACAACTGAAAGAGTTCCAATGGCCAAAGTTGGAACATTTTTGAGCAACCAAATAAAGAGTATTAAATTATAACTCAAAATATAAAATAAATATCCAGGAGTTCACACAGATATAAATAAATAATCGAATATCTAAATGAGAGAGAAGAAACAGATCTCTCTTGAAGAAAAATTCCAAATAATTTATGTAGATATTCTGCCTTGAAAGAAGCAGAAAATAATTCCCCACCCCTTAAGTATAATCTGTGTGTTTTGACTGTCTTCCAATGAGTACATATATATAAGAGAGGAAAAGTAAATTTACAGTGGAGAAACCTTTAAAACACTACCTTAGCCAAGTGATCAAGGTTAGAATCAACTGTGATAAGTTATGAGAGCATGTATCCTTGATATAATGTGAAGAAAATGGTACTTTGGCACTTTATCTCTGGTCTTCCTTTAAAAAATATATATATAGAGAGAGAGAGAGAGAGAGAGTAAAATCACAGTAATTCTATATATGCAGTTTTATATATATATATATATATGCAGTTTTTCTTATTGTTAACAGGTTACATTAATAAGGTAAATTTGTCACATTAGTCAGGAGAAAATGATAAAATAAACTTAAATTGAGGGGCATTCTATAAAGTACCTGACCAGTATGTTTCAAAACTGTCGAGGTTCTTAAAAACAAGACAAGTCTGAGAAATTGTCACAGGCAAAAGAACCCACAGAGATGTGACGGTTAAGTAATATTTGAAATGATGGATGAGATTCTGGAACAGAAAAAGGACAATAAAAGTCATAGACAGGTAAAACTGAGAACATATGAATAAAGTATGAACTTTATTTAATAATAATGTTGATTAAGTAATGTGACAAATTTACCTTATTAATGTAACCTGTTGACAATAAGAAAAACTGCATATGAGGTATATGTGCATTCGCTGTACCATACTTTAAGTTTTATGTAAATCTAAACTATTTCTAAACTCAAAAGTGAATGGTGAAAGATGGACAAATTATTTGAGTAGGCACTTCACCTAGGAAAATGCATGGATGGCAAAAACGTACATGCAAAATTTTTCAACTGTATTGGTCATAAAGAAAACAGTTAAAACCACAATGAGGATCTACTACACAACTATTGGAATAGATAAAATGAAAAAGAATGAACATATCATTTGAAGGTAATGATGTGGAGGAGCCATATCTCTCATACACTGTTGGTGGGATTTAAAAAGGCACAACTTTGGAAAGTATTTTAGATGTCTCTTAAAAATTACTTATTCAGTAACTAAATGATCCAACCATTCCACACTAAGGCATTCACTCTTATCTCCATTTTAATTGTTACAAGTTAATTTGACTGGTGGTCTTTCTCTCTCTCCCCATCTCCCTCCACCTCTACATAATTTAAGCAGTTATACTAAAAAAAATTTATTCAATACAAATTATTTTATGTTTGTTAAGAAGATAGTACATTAATTCTTCTTTCAAAGTTAAGCCTATGATTCCTTTAGAAAAATGTAGTTATTGGATTTAAAACTAGAAGAAATCTTAGAGATCACCCAGTAAATTATTTTTAATTTATAAGTAGGGGTACTTAAGTAAAAAAATATTTAAGTAGCCTCTTGCATGTAGTGACAGTAGAAAAATAATAATCAGGCCTGTTACTCTCTCTTTTTATAGAACAACCATTGAAATACTATAGTTTATCTATATATACATTCTTATGCAATGTATTATTTTGATTCTCATGTTTTATGAACTTTTTACATATGACATCACAATATTTTTATTCATTTGCAGCTTTATTTTTCATTAATGTTGATATGCATTTTTGTATGTTTATTTTAACTACTGTATAGTGTTCCATGACTTTATAACACTAATAAAGAGATAACCCAAATGTTTTTTACTCTAATCTTATATGCAGTAACTTCTGACAAACAGAGTAGAATAAAACTCTTATTTTCAGTGGACAGGTGAGGAGAGAGAGGTAAGCAGTTGAGAAAATGGTACTTAGAAAGACTTCATTTTGGAAACTGATAGGGTTCTGTGGCTAAATATTTATGGCATTCTTCATTATTTTAAACGTATACACTAATATATACAACCTTGTTACATGTCACCTTATTCATAGAAGTGCTGTTTCATAGATTTGTTCATCTGTAACTTTACTAAATAAAGCCAAATTGGCCTATAAACCAGTGGTCCCCAACCTTTTTGGCACCAGGGATCGATGTCCCTATGAGAATCTAATGCCTGATGATCTGAGGTGGAGTTGAGGTGGTGATGCTAGCGCTGGGGAGTGGCTGCAAATACAGATGAAGCTTCGCTCTCTTGCCTGCTGCTGATCTCCTGCTGTGCAGCCAGATTCCTAACAGGCTACTGACTGGTCCCCATGGCCTAGAGGTTGAGAACCCCTGCTATAAAGTGCTTTTTTTTTCTCCAATTTAAATTAATTATATTAGTGTAACAGAGTTTATAGCTTTCCATATTGGTCAACTTTGGTATAAGCTTATATATAAATATGAAAATAATTTAAAGCTAAATATGGGCAAAGCATCAGACCAGGATATTCATAGAAAAGGAAACTGCTCAATAAATTTATAAAAATGTGTTAAATGTATTTAATAGACAAGAATGAATATATGATAATAAGAAATTCATATTATATGTGGGAAATACAAAATATTAAATATAATTTTTATGTTCAGTGTTTGAAATATTTGCTTTGTAGTATGTCCACAAACTACATTAAAATGTTATAGAATTTAAATGCAGAGTATCATTTAAATAAGTTCGATTCTTTTTATCGTAGACAATTGATCTTTCTCTGTCTCAGCTTCCACTACTAAAAATGGGAATTTTAGTATATATTTCATGTTTTTGTGAGAACTACTTGAAAAAAGAAAGTATGTAAAGAGCTTGTCCAACAGTTAACATAAAGTAAATGTTAGCCAATATTTTTATTACTACTATCATTACTAAGAAATATAAATTCAATTAATAAAGATATAGAAATTGATCTTCTCCTCCAGTAGTGACAATCCTAAAATAGATATACCTATTGTGCTTCACCATAGAAACATTTTTGGGTAAAATTGGCAATGGACTGGAATGCTTAGGTAAACAAAGAGAGAAGAGAAAAAACTGGTGTTGGCATAAATTCTTATAGTTATTCAAAGGAAGCACAGTAGAGTAAATTAAGCTTAAATCTTCTTTAAGTTAGAGCTTAATGGCCATCTTGGTGATTATTATTTAATATAGGGTTTCTGTATATCACCTGAGTTCTTGTACCAGTTTTAAACTACTTCCTCTTGGAAAGTTATGAATCTTTGAGAACGTAATTATATTTCATCATAAATAAGCACAGTCACTAAAGATTAAACAAAGACATTCACTCTCTATGTGTACATATAAAGTCATATAGATGGTTTCAAAAATTGATAAATAAATGATAGATAACAGATACATAATTACATAGGTAGATACGTGGATACATAGATTAGGAGAATCAAATAGCTCTTTAGAAGAAATAATTACAATGAAAGTTTCATACACGTTAATAGCTAACATTTATAAAATTACAAAGTTACAAAGTTACAAAGTTACAAAATTACAAAGTTACAAAGTTACAAAGTTACATACAGTATGTTAACTTTCTACATAAAATATTCTACTTAAATATCATAATGGTTCTTAGACAAAAATACTATTTGTTTGCCTTACTTTTAGATAAGTAAACTGAAGCATAAGGAGATTAAATAACTTACTGAAGATCATAAAGAAGAGAGTGGAACCAGGATGACAATGGCATTCTTCTAACCTTTAAAGCCCATGATCTTAATCATGCTTCATTTCTTAGCTATACTAATAAGAATGAATAAGTCTTTTATTACATTTTCCATGTAATATTAAAACCAAAATTTGTCAATTCTTAGAATTAGCCACAATATTTAGATAATGGGGGAGTTTTGTCCTTATTCTTTAATAAATCAAAACTCTTAAATTGGAAAGGCCAGATGGTAGACTTCAATTCTTAAACAATTTTGAATTTCATATAGAAAGAAGGAAGGAAGGAAGCTAGGAAGGAAAAGGAAATATTTAAATATCTTAATACCTATCTGAATTACCTATAAATATTCTGAATTTTGTTCTTTGTCAAATTAGATAGGATCAAAGAGAAAATAAATCAAATATAATGTATTAGTATTAGCTACTTTAAAATGAAATCAGGATTTATTTCAGTTAGAATTCTGTTGATGACTTGAATGTACAAAAGTGCATAATATATAATAGTTTATCTGGATCTTGATCTCCTACTATGTAAGACAAGAGAATTGACTTAAACTATGTTTTCAGCCTTAATATTCTATGATTTCAAATCATATTATGTTGGATGTGGCGGCAGGGGAAGAGGAGTAGAAGTAAGAGGTTGGTACAAAAAAAATGTTAAGAAAATAAATGGACTAATGAATCCATAATTATTTTCATGAATACCACAGAGCATAATGAAGAATTACTGTGATTTTACTCTATAGAAATCTCAGTGCTCTCTGCTCTGATGAGCATTAGAAAAAAAATATGTGCCAGTTTCTACATTTACAAATCTATACAGACTAATTAGCAATTAAATGAAAATTTTAATAAATGCTATGAATCAAGCTTAATTGTATATTCTGTCAGCTAGCTGTGATGTGAGAAATGCCATTCCATACTTTTTCTCTATTACTATGAATAATTGAGAATAAAGTGGGTGTGAATTGCATAACACTTCTCAGTACTTCGAAAACATCAAGAAAATTCACAACTCTTCTATTTACTATAAATATATTAATCAATTTTACATTTTCTTAGATATGACTGTGAAAGAAGCAGATGATAAAAATATGTGTTATTCTGAATTATATCAGAGTAAAATTAATACATTCTCTCAGAGGAGACAAATTAGTCTTCAACTATAACATGTTTATGTTCATGCTCCAGGCACCCTAGACTATAGTCCAAGTAATAACAGTAATGGCATAAAAAACACACTTGAGCATAACAAATTATCCATTTGTATCCTATTTTGTAATTTATGCTATTATGAATTGTGGAGAGCAGACTGTAAACTGACAAGGTCCTTGCAGTCTGTGAGGACAACCAAGGGTTGCCTCGCCTCAGCAAATTCCTTCTGAGAACAAGGAAGTACAAATGTAGCTGCAGGCAGACAAAAAAGCTGAAGGTCATGATAAGATGTAGCTTCTGGGAAGTAGAAGAAACAATGTTGCTATGCCTAAGGGGAACTGCTTATGCCAGCAATTGTTATGTTCTTGTATATAAGCAGCTTGCAAAAATAAAACTGTGTCACTGTTCCACCATCAGTGGACAGTGGACCTCCTGATCCCAACTTTCTGTCTTCTGTCTTTTCTTAGTCTCCTACCCTTCCCACTCAGGTACATTCTCCACTGCTGCACTGGACACGGCAGGTGGCACCCGAACAAGCACCTGAGTACTGGAAGACACGAAACAGGTAAGGTGAGGAGACTCTCTTGGGGAAGCATACGCAAAATGTAATAAGGAAGAGGGAGAGAATATAGTCAGGAGTAAAACATGGGACAGCAAGGGTCAAAATACTGGAATATTTTTGTACAAATGCTGAAAGCTATGCTTAGAGCTGGAGGATGTATTGTGCGCACTCACCAGATTTAGCAATTTTTAGATTTTGTGCAAGAAACTTGTCCTTGGTTCCCAGAGGAGGAAACTGTAAATAGTCAGACCTAGGAGAAGACTGAGAAGCAATTACGAGGGTGCTATACCTCTGAAGGACCCGATAAAATCCCCATTTTCACATTTTCTCTATGGTCTCTAATAAGTGATTGTGTTGATACCACTCGAAAGGATCAGAGATTACTGGGGGCAGGTGCTGAAGAGTTGGTTGCTGCACTGCAAAAGACTTTGGAGGGGTATGAGGACCTTCATACTCCTCCACTGCCTTCTGCTCGTCTGCCACCACTAACTCCTGAATATGAGCAAGAAATAGAGAGAGAGGCTCGCAGAGATCAGCAGGCTAGGAGAAGAGAAGACAGTCAGGAATGGACTTTGACGGGCTGAGTCAACACTCTCAGGGAAGCTACAAATACTGAGGATGGGGAAATATGAGTATGTGCATGACCTCTCATCTATATTTGTCTGTGTTATATGCAATACGGTGGTTCATAATTAAGAATTCTAATTATGATGGAAAGGAAAATGTATGTTTTTGGTAACAGAAGGTATGAAGTATAGAGATTTATTTTGAAGGAAATTAAAAGAAAGGTGTTTATCTTAAAGTTAGTTATTTCTGAATGAGTAAAAAGAGGCAAATTGAAGGAATAAGGAAAGTAGTAGAAGGTTTGTGAAGAGAAATCCTGAGAGGAAATTTATGTGATTAAGCTAAACAAGATTGGAGATTTAATTGCCAAAAGTAAACTAACACAAAATTAGAGTTGTGTTTTAATGTTTCTTAGACTATTAGTCTGCTACCGATAATATGGAAAAGTTTTCTGAGTAGAAAACAAGAATTCTATACTTAATTAAAATAATTTCTGTGTTTTATATTGCCTCAATCAGTTTTCTGAGGCTTTTAGAGAATATACTAACATTGGCCCAAAGTCTGAGGGCCAGACACTCCTAGCTATACATTTCATAACTCGGTCTGTGCCTAATAGTCAAAGGAAGCTCCAAAAGTTGGTGCCTAAATCTCAACTCCGCAGGTTGCGTTGGTGCCAGAGGTCAATGATTGGGACTGGGTAGAGAAGGAAGCAAAGTACAAAAGGGGCACTAATTTTAGCTGCCATACTACAGGGACCATCTCAAGGTGACCCTAGACAATAAAAACCCTGCAAGCCTAGAGGGCTTTGGTCTTAGTTGGCCATGAATGGCATTGCCAGGACTGAGGCATAATCAATGTGCAAACTGTAAAAGGAAGGGGACTAACAGGACGAGTATCCATCCAACCTTGGGAAGTCAAGGAGGGGTGGACCTCATAAGCCCTCGCCTTACTTACATAGCAAGCCTCTCATGAAGGGGCTGCTCTCTCCTCCAATAACAGAGGCCCAAGCACTTGCAAGCTCCAGTCCTAAAGAAATTCACCATGATCACAACAGTAGAGACTCAGGTCACCCTCAACATAGCTAAAAGGAAAAACTAAATTTTTACTAGATACTAGAGCTACCTACTCTGTCCTGACCCATCCCATGGGCCTCTCTCCAATGCTTACTGCACAGTGACAGCAATAAATAGTCAAGCCTCAAGGCAAACAGAAAGGGTTCTACCAAGTTTTGTTAAGTTCCCAGCTGCTATCAACTTACAAGGAATCAACAACTGAGTACATTTATCTTGAATTAAACCAGTTTCTTATAAGTCTTCACAGGTTCCTACAGAAAATAAACCAGAAAGTGCAACCTATTCCAATGAACCTATGGAAGATCTTAAGCTCTTGTTCCAGTAACTAGATAAGTCCACATGTGCCAGGGAATTAGGGAACTTTTATATACCTTGAATTAACAAACTGCCATGAAAAAGTAATTTCATTGTCAATTACCTCTACTATTAAATTTGACTTGTCTTTTCTAACTTTTTGCTAAGTTTATATTTTCTAGGTTACAAGGCTTTCTACCACTTCTACATGCTGGAATGACCTCACGTTGTCTGCCTCCGGGGCCCTTAGAATAGGCTTTGAGAGATTTTTATTCCCAGAAGGCAGGGACTACAGCCCTATCTCAGCTTTGAAGAAGTTATAGAAGACAGACCTTCCTCCCTCAACATCCCTTTAAGATTAAAGGAATAAAATCTCTGAAGGGAAATAATGTAGGGAAGAAGCAGGGAAATTGAGGTGTTGGTCTGGTCACATTCAGAGACTACGATGCCTCTAAATGGGATTAGAATAAGGTTAAATTACATTTACAAGGGTTATGGACTAACAATAATGCAGTCTCAATGTTCATAAACATATTCTTGACATCCACAACAGTAGAGCCTTTATTGTGGATCCTGCAAAATTAGCTCAATAAATTTTAGATGATATGAGAGGCTTTAACTCCTACAATTTTCTTAAACGTACTGCCTGGTACTTATTTAGTCTGCTATTGTTGCTGTTAATTCTTTTTTGTATATTCTCAGTTGGGTGCCAGGTCGTCCAGGGACAGTTGCAAGACCTCCAATCAGCTGCTGAATCATCCGACAA
This sequence comes from Pteropus alecto, assembly GCF_000325575.1. Lineage (NCBI taxonomy): Eukaryota > Metazoa > Chordata > Mammalia > Chiroptera > Pteropodidae > Pteropus > Pteropus alecto. The sequence continues at coordinate 7,832,314 of NW_006494613.1, forward strand.
TTAGCACAGTCTCAGATTGGTCTACATGCACTGCAGCTTCAAACTAAAAGGAAAGGGGGAGATGTGGAGAGCAGACCAGGTCCTTGCAGTCTGCGAGGACAATCAAGGGTTGCCTTGCCTCAGCAAATTCCTTCTGAGAACAAAAAGATACAAATATAGCCACAAGAAGACAAATAAGCTGAAGGTCATGATAAGATGTGGCTTAGGGGAAATAGAAGAAACAGTGTTGCTAAGCCTAAGGGGAACTGCTTATGCCAGCCATTGTATGTTCTTGTATATAAGCAGCTTGCAAAAATAAAACTGCACCACTGCTCCACCATCAGTGGACAGTGGACCTCCTGATCCCAACTTTGTCTTCTTTTTTTTCTCAATCTCCCACCCTTCCCACTCAGGTACATTCTCCAATGCTGGACTGGATGAGGCAATGAATCATGAAGACATCATTTGATAGGCAAATAACCTAATGACACTTTGTAATTTTAGTTGTTGAATAATGTTCTACAGAAAAAAAAATACTAATCCATCTAAAATGGTGACATTATCCTAATTGTCAATAATTAGCTCTTTTCTTTGCAATTCTAAGTATTTTCTTAAAAATAAGAATTTCAAAAGAATAAGATCTTGGACAATTGTTTTACAATATATGATTAATGTAAGAAGCTATCAAATGTAATGGATAAGGCTTTGACTTCGAATCAAAAGACAAACTTCAAATCCAAAACAATCCAGTTTATACCTACTGAGACATTGCACAAGCCAAGTAACCATTCAAGGTCTTAATGTCCTCCTTGATAAAGCGAGAATAATAATTTCTACCTCAAAAGTAGTAGTGAGGATCCACTGAAAAGTCTTCTAAACAAGTTTTAATAATAATATCTCGCCAAAAAGTGAGATATTATTAGCATGCTAATTCCAATGCTCAGTTGTGTAAAATAAATAAAAATTTATCAATTAAATAAATGTAGCTTGGTGAGTCAGAGACAGGTAGTGCATAAGATTAGACTTTTTTTTTTCTTATTTTTATTGTGATTTTGGGGGGATTATTATTTTTGGCTAAATTTCTGATATGTTTATCTATAATAAATGCACATATGAATATTTGGTATAGTTATGGAATTTTATTTACCCAAGTACAAAGATATTTGTGCATTATCCACATTTTATAATGTTAAAATTATGCTGGAGACATTCAACAATTCCATGTTGTGAATCCCTTTATATAAGTAAATTAATGATGTAAATTATGTAAGCTACCATCAGGAAATTTGTAAAATAGATGTATATTCAAACTCTCAGTTATTCTTTATTTTTCTTAATTTTCATATTACATCTTTTAAGATGGAAACATTTCTGATGATTTTAATAATTTGTTCTTTTATAACTGAAGATTTAGTCCATATGCTTAGCTCATACTAATATAAAAATAACTGATAGTGGTAGAGTTTACTATTCCACAGTTACAAATTTTAACATAAAGTGTTCTGAATCATTGCAACTACCCTAATCATATTACAACAGAGAAGCATTAAGTAACATATACTCTTAATGAGAGGTGTTTTCAAGTATCAATTTTTTTGTTTTGCTTTGTTTTCTTTAGTTTTTTTTTTTTTTTAATGCTAACACTAAAGTGTGATAAGTACATGAAAAGAATATACAGCTTTGAAAAAGAATATAGTAGACAGCCTCCAAGATGGCTCTCAATAAACCTCACCTTCTGTTATTCAAACTTTTATGAAGATCTCTCATACACTATGTCAAGATTGATCTGTGTGACCAGTATAAAATTGCATAAGTGAAAGCATGTGACTTCTGAAGCTTAGTTATAAAAGATATTACTGATTCTATAATGCTTTCTCATGAATCACCAGCTCTGAATGAAATCAACTGCCCCAATGTGAGGACATGAAAGTGGTCCCATGGACAGGTCTATGCTTAAAGAAACTGACAGCCCCTAACAACAGCCAGCACCAACTTGCTAACTAAGCTACGTTGAGACAAGCTGAAAGCTGATCCTAGCCAGTCAGTCCTTAAAATGACTGCAATCATGGCTGAAATTTGTCTGCAACTCATGAGAGACCTTGAGCCACAACTATCCTGCTCAGCTGCTTCAGAATTCTTGACTCATAGGAACTGTTAAATAGTAAATGTTAATTGTGTTTTAACTAACGAAATTTTGAGGTAAACCGATATGCAGCACAGATAACTAGTAGAAGAAGCAGCATTTAAAATTATTATTGTTGTTCAGCTCTCATAAAGTAAACATTTTATAAAAGTTCAAGACTGTACTGAGATACACTATTTCTCAGATTACTTATTTAAAATTAGTGTTTTCCCCCTCTAGTTTTTTTTAAATAAAAATATAAATCTAAATTTGAATTATGTATCCAAACAATATTTTTCAAAAGAAATGGAAACATTTACTTTGTCTTTAAGAGAAATGAACTAGAGATGATATTTTTTGTTCTTCATTTTTGAATCATGGGCTCTTTTGTTTCTCAAATGCAATGTTTTACTATTATTAGATATATAATATAGCAGATATGAAAATAATTACTTTTAGAAACTTTAAAAGTAAAATTAATTTTTGCCTTAATAAAATTAATTTAAAATACAATTGAGTTTTGTTTCACCCTATTCTTAAGAGAAAAATACAAATTAAAACCATTAGAAATATTAACTGGAATTTATTAAAAAGATATAAATTAAAGTGTTTAAAATACTATGCATTAGTGAAGATAAGGAACTTAGACTTTTATGGTGGTAGTGTGGTGAATGAAATAAATTTGAAATAATTTGAAGTCATTCAGTAATAATGAAGCAATAATCTCATTCAGTGTTCTTAGAAAATTTTTATCCAAATATACATGGAGGCATGGCCCAAAATACTAATAGGAACATTTTTAATACATAAACACTAGAATAATTAAAATGTCTATCAATGAATAATTTTTTAAATGATAAGATGTTAATGCAATAAAATATTAAATGACAATAAAATGTAAGCAAACGAGCTCTGTAAATCAATGTGACTGATTTTCAGTAGCATAATGTTGAGTGAAAGAGCAAGTTTCAAAATTTTACAAACAGTTCAATTTCATGTATTAAATTTTCAAGAAATGAAAAATTAAGCAATGTATATTAGTTACAGGTATGAAGAAGAGGAATGATAAACAAATTCAAGGATAATTTTCTCTGGATATGATGCATGAGCCCATAAGAGGAAACAAACAAGAAACTTCAATACTGTTGGTAATGTTCAATTTCTTTTGTTATGTAATGTGTGTGTGTGTGTGTGTGTATATATACATATATATATCTATGTGTGTGTGTGTATATATATATATATATACACACACTCTCTCTACATTGTTATCATATATGTTTACATATTCATTTATATTTATATCTATGTATGAAACTATATATGTATATATGTTAATCCTTTATAATTTTTAAAGTAAAAGAATATAGACATTAGGAATTTGAACCAATGTCATTCTAGAATAATATCTATACTGTGGACTGTAACAGAATAGTTAATATATTTTAAAAAGCAATCCATTATAAAGAGCCATTAGAATACACACAGATAAAAATAATAAGAATTCCTTAAATTATAAATATAGAATGGATATGACAAGAGAAAATCAATATTGAAAACTGATTAAGAGAAAAAAACTTAGTTCAAATTATTTTGTAAAACACGATGGGTATCTACACACAACCAAAGCGATAAAACAAGAAATAGATATCAGAAAAATCAATACAATGTTAAGTTACATTTAATAATGACTGCTATGATAATAGTAATAATAATAATATAATAATAATAATAATAATAATAATATCTCACCAAAAAGTGAGATATTATTAGCATGCTGCTATTATTAGCATGGCTTATTTGGCTTCATGTGACAGAGCCAGTTGTTAGGGGTAAAGAAAGAGGAGGGAGTGGGAAGAAAAAAAGAGGAAAAACATAACCCTTCAAAAACTCAGAAATATAGGTAGAAATTCAACATGTAGAAGAATAAAATGAAATTTATTTATTGTAAACTTTTAATATACATATTGTTAAAATTTAACTTACAACCATATAATGTTAATGAGGATTTGCTTTGGAAATTGAGAAAAAAATATTTAAGTACCCATAAGTATTTATCACAGGAAAACAGTTACAGTTGAATCTAAAGGCAAAATATTGTCAAACTCGCTAAAGTAGATGCTGACCTTCTGTATCAATAGAGCATGAAATTATTTGTCTTGCACACTTATTTCATAATTCTTATTGCTTCCTTAGACAAGATTATACATGAGTATGACTGTAATAAAATGTTCAAGCAGGACATTTTTCTCTGCTTTAGGAGCATAAATCAAGAGTAGAAAAATAAGATCTCTTATGAGTCCTCTACATTAAACAATGTACCACTATTTTACACTTAATATGCTATTATAGTCACAGATCATAAAACACAACCATGTTTATCAGTAGAGTAATGGTTATCTTTCCAAAACCTTGAAATAAAAATGGCACATGCGGGACCAGCCTTGAACCAGATCACTTTAAATGGGTCAAATATTTTTAAATATTTAACTGAAAAATTATCCAAAATGTCATGGCATTTTAAATATTACATAACCCTTCCATATCTATGTAATATTCGCCATTCTCCTATTCCAGTAGGCTTTCTGATTTGGCCATCATCACACTCCATGAAAGGAGCAAAGCCAAGGACTAAACACAAATTTTACTCAAACAGGTGCAGGCCCAAGATAAACAATCTTTGTGAGCCTTGCACAAAATAATTATATGATACTGATAGCATGGTAGCCATTTGTGTTAAGACCCTTGGGAAATTGTTTAAAAAGATAAATAAATAAGTGAACTTTGATGTTTAGGGAAGAACAGTAAGGTCTAGCACACTGAGACCTGCCTCTCTCCAACAAGCCCTGCAACTTTTTGTCTCAGGGACTTCCTCTAAAACAAGTCTTCATTATTCTACTAATGTACCAGAAACACTAGAATAATTTCAGAGGGTTAATGCACTCTAAAATTTTAACGTATATGTATGGATCATCTTACAAAAGAGTTTGTTTCTGTCATTTCAAGAAAGAATAGTAAAAATTCCATCACATTTCATCAAACATGCTTGTCTTTGTATTTTTTCTCCTTTATAGACAATGCTTTAGACGTGTTTCTTTAACATTTATTTTTTAAAATAGGCCATTCACCTCTTTCCTCTTACAACACTATTGAAAATATATAAATATGAAAAATATTGACAAAGCAAGATGGTGGAGTAGGTAAATGCTGCGCTGTACTCTTCCAATGACCACATCAAAATTACAACTAAATTATAGAACAAGTACCCTTAAGAACCACCTGAAGATTAGCTAAACAGACTCCTATAATTAAGGATAAAAGAAGAAGCCAGGTTGAGACTAGAAGAAGGGGCAGAAACATGTAACTGGCCAGTCCTACATCAATGTGTGGTGGTTAAGAATCAAGGGGATATCTCAGCTGTGGAGGTCCCACACTGGGCTCCCAACCTAGAGAATCAGTGCCAGGACATGGAGTCCCACAATATTTGGCCCTGAAAATCAGCAGGGATTCCATCTAAATGAGACAGAAAGCTGCTGTAGACCCAGGTGTCCTCTTAAACGTCCCAGGCACAGATTCACTAGCTCACAAACACTGTTGTAAGCAGCAGCAAAGGGACAGCAGCTCAAAAAGTTCCAGGGACATACAGGGAGGAACTGAAATGCCTGGCTTCAGGGAGAGGGCTGGAGAGGCAGTTCTATCCCAGACAGAAGTACTTGCAGGTACCATTGTTCCTTTTTGTACCCTCCTCATATACAACTAGCAGGCATAGGTGGGTACCATATCTGAGTCTACTCACCTTGGAGATTCCTTGACACCCAAACCCCCAAAGAATACACTAGCCTAAATCTCTTTTAGCAGTGGTTCCATATAAGCAGCCAGCCTCTGTGTGCACTGCAGGATTTCCTAAAATATCTCAAAGGTTCACAAATGTAAACAAGTAGCAGCTGGACTTAGTGTGTCCTTTACCAATTACTAAGCTACGCTAAGACTGGCACTAGTGGCAGCTGGTCTCGAATCATAGCATAGCCTCTTCTAGGCTCCTCCAAGACCAGCAAAGGCAGCTATCGATAGCAGATCACTTCATAGCTCTTACCAGGTCACCCTGGGCCAGGCACAGGCAGTGGCTGGCCTGGGCCTACACCAGAACACCTTTAAGGAGGCCCCAGAACCAACATATTTGGTGGCTTGGTTCAGACCACACCAGAGCATTCCCTAACTAGCTATACAAAACACACACACACACACACACACACACACACACACACACACACACACGTAGACACACACAAAAGGAGAACTCAGCAAGCACCAAAGCCTTACTATCCCGCTCTATGGGATTGAACCCTGCACAATAGCTCATCCACTGTAGTCATGGCTAGCCCTGAAAGTCAGTCAGCCTGAGGGTCAATCTCACCCACTGACATGTCAACAGCAATCAGGCTCAACTACAATAGGAGAGCATGCACAACTCACACATGGAACATCTCTAAAGCACCTAGCTCAGGGGACCAGGAAGACGGTACCGCTAAGCCCCATAGAACATCTACTACATAAGGTCAACTTATCATGATTGGGAGATGTAACAGATATACTTAATACATAAAAAGAAACATAGGGATGCAGCCAAGATGAGGAGACAAAGAAACAGGTTCCAAATAAAACTGCAGAATAAAACTCCAGAAAAAAAAACTAAAAAACATGGAAGGAAGCAATCTACCATACACAGCATTCGAAACACTAGTTAAAAAAATGCTCAAAGAACTTAGGGCACTAGTAGATAAAATCAGTGAGAACTTACAGAAAGAGACTGCTGACATAAAAAAGAACCAGTCATAAATGAAGAATACAATAACTGAAATGAAGAATACATTAGATGAAATCAACAGCAGATTAGATGAAGCAGAGGATCAAATCAGCCATTTGGAATACAAGGTCATGAAAAATACCCAATTGGAACATCAAAAAGAAAAAGGAAAAAAGAAAAAATTGAGGATTGTTTAAAGAACCTCTGGAACAACATTAAGCATAACAACATTCATATCAAAAAGGTACCTGACAGAGAAGAAAGAGAACAAGGAATTGAAAACATATCTGAAAACATAATGACTGAAAATTTATTAACCTGGTGAAGGAAATAGACATACAAATTCAGGAATCACAAAGAGTCCCAAACAAGATGAACCCAAAGACGTACACGCTAAGACACATCATTATTAAAATGCCAAGTTCTAAAGACAAAAGAACATTTTAAAACAGCAATTAGTTACCTACAAGGGACCTCCCCTAAAACTGTTAACTGATTTCTCAACAGAAACTCTGCAGGCCAGAAGGGATTGGCATGAAATATTTAGTGATGAAAAGCAAGAACCTAGAACCAAGATTATTCTACTCAGCAAGTCTATCATTTAGGATCAAAGGAGAGATAAAGAGCTTCCCAGGCAAGAAAGAGCGAAAGGAGTTTATCCTGCCGTCAATTCAGTATTACAGGAAATGTTAAAGGGACCTCTTTAAGAAGAAGAAAAAAAGAAAAAGATAAAAAAATATGAATAATAAAATGACGATAACAGCATATCTATCAATAATCACTTTCAATGTAAATGCATTAAATGCCCCAATCAAAAGGTAGGGTGGCTGAATAAATAAGAAAACAAGACCAATACATAGGCTGCCTACAAGAAACCACTTCAGTTTGAAAGACACAGACAGACTGAAAGTAAAGGCATGAAGAAAGATATTTCATGCAAATGAAAATTAAAAAAAAAAATCTTGGGTAACAATACTTATATCTGACAAAAGAGCCGTTAATAAAGTCTATATACCTGTCTGATCTCAGAAGCTAAGCAGAGTCGGGCCTGGTTAGTACTTGGATGGGAGACCACCTAGGAAGACCAGATGCTGTAAATATAAAAAATAAAAACATAAGGGATTGTAAGCTGACAAGGTACTTGCAATCTGTGAGTTCAACCAAGGATTGCCTCACACACACACAAAAAAAAGCTATATAACAAAAGACAGAGGACATTTCATAGTGATAAAGGATTAATCCAACAAGAAAATATAATCTTTGTAAACACATGTGCACCTAATGTAGAAGTACCTGAATATATATAGCAAATATTGGTAGACCTAAAGGGATATATCAATAGTAACACAGAAATAGTGCAGGATTTTAACATTCCAATTGCATGAATAGATAAGTCATCCAGACGGAAAAACAACAAGGAAACAGCACCCTTAAAGATACATTAAGTCAGATAGTTTTAATTGATATTTTTAGAACATTTTACCCCAGAGCAGCAGAATATACCTTGTAACATTTTCCAGGATAGACCACATTTTAGGCCACAAAACAAATCTTAATAAGTTTTAAAATATTGAAATCATGTCAAGCATCTTTCTCAATCACAGTGGTATCACATGAGGAATCAATTACAAGAAGAAAACTTAAAAACACACAAACACATGAAAGGCAAATAACATGCTCCTAAACAATGAATAGGTTAACAATGAAACAAAGGAGAAGGAGAAATCCACAAGTTACCTTGAGACAAATGAAAATGAAAAAATAATGTCTCCAAAATTTATAGGACACAGACAAGAGAGAAATTCACAGCAATACAGACCTACCACAAGAAACAAAAAGAATTTCAAATAAATAGTCTAACCTTACACCTAAAGGAACTAGTAAAAGAACAACAAACAAAGCCCAAGTGGGTAGAAGGAAGGAATCAATAAGATCAGAGTGCAAATAAATTAGAATTTTAACAACAATATAAAAGATCAATGAAATCAAGAGCTGTTTTTTTAAAAAAGACCAAGAAAATTGATAAAGCTCTAACCAGACTCATCAAGAACAAAAAGACAAAGGACCCAAATACATAAAATCAGAAATAAAAGAGAAGTGACAACACCACAGAAATACAACAGATTATAAGAAAATACTGTCAACAATTTGGACAAACTGGAAGAAACAAATACATTACTAGAAACATACAATCTTCCAAGACAGAATCAAGAAGAAACTGAAAATCTAAACAGACTGATAACTACTAATAAATTTGAATCATTATTAGAAAACAACAACAACAACAACAAAAAACTTCCCAACAAACAGCAGTCCTGAACCAGATGGCTTTCACAGATGCATTTTACAAGATATTTAAAGAAGAATTAACACCTATGCTTCCTAATCTATTTCAAAATTTAAAAGGAGGGAGGCTTCCAAGCTCATTTTATGAGGTCACCATTACTCTGATTTTAAAACCAGAAAATGACACATTAAATCAGATAGTTTTAACTGATATTTTTAATTTATTACTCTGATTTTAAAATCACAAAATAAGAAAATTGTAGGCCAGTATCTCTGATGAGCATAGATGCAAAAATCCTCAACAAAATATTAGCAAACCAAATTTAGTAATACATTAAAAACATCATACGCTATCATCAAGTGCAATTTCTTTCTGGGAGGAAAGGCTGGTCCAATAACCACAAATCAATTGATGTGATATATCCAATAAATAAAACAAAGGATAAAAATCATATAATTATATCGATAGATACATAAAAAGCATTTGAAAAAATCCAGCATCTTCTTTTCATGATAAAAAATTTTCAGCAAAGAGAATAGAGAGAATATACCTCAATAGAATAAAGGCCATATATGACAAACCTACTGCTAACTTCACATTCCATAGTGAAAAGTGTTTTCCTTATGATCAGGATCAAGAGAAGGGTATCCACTGTCAACACTTTTATTTCACATGATATTGGAATTTCTAGCCACCGCTTTCAGTTAAGAAAAAGAAATAAAGTTATACAAATTGGAAAAAAAGACATGAAACTGTCATTATTTGCATATGACAAGATACTATATGTAGAGAAACCTATAGATTCCATCAAAAAGAAAAACTATTAGAACCGATAAATTAATTTAATAAAGTAACAGTATACAAAATTAATATTCAAAAATTAGTTGCATTTTTATACATTGATAATGAACTATCAGAAAGAGAAATTAAGAAAACAATCTCATATACAATGTATCAAAAACAAAAACCTAGAAATAGATTCACTCAAGGTAAAAGGCCTATACTTAGAAAATTATAAGACATTGATAAAAAATTGAAGCTACAAATAAATGGAAGCATATACCATGATCACAGATAGGAAGAGTTAACCTCATTGAAATATTCATTCTACAAAAGCAATCTACAGATTCAGTGCAATCACTTTCAAAATACAAATGGTATTTTTCACAGAACTAGAGCAAAGAATCTTAAAATTTATATGGAACCACAAAGAACCCCAGATAGTTAAAGAGATCTTGAGAAAGAACAAAATTAGAGGCATCATGTTACCTGATATCAAACTGTACTATAATAGTAATCAAAATAACATGATACTGGAATAAAAACAAATATGTAGATCAACGAGACAGAATATAGAGCCCAGAAATAAACTCACTACTATATAGTCAATTAACTTATGATAAAGGAAGCAAGAATGTACAAAGGAGTAAAGACAGTCTCTTCAATAAATGGTGTTGGAAAAATTGGACAGATGCTTGGAAGAAAAAAATGAAACATGACTACCTTCTTGGGTCTATACAATAAACTCAAAATGGATCAAAGACTTAAATGTAGGACTTGAAACCATAAAACTCCTAAAAGAGAAAACATAGGCAATAAACTCTCTTCTGTCACTCTTAGTAATATATATATTTTTGGATATGTCTCTTTGGGCAAGGGAAACAAAAGAAAAAATAAACAAATGGAACTACTTAAAACTAAGAAGTTTTGAAGAGCAAAGGAAATTATCAACTAAATGAAAAGAAAACCTACTGAATGGGAGAAGATATTTGCCAATGATACATATGATAAGGGGTTAATATTCAAAATATATAAAGAACTCATGCAATTTAACGTAAAAAAATCTAATTAGAAAAAAAAAGGGCTGAGGACTTGAATAAATATTTCTCCAAAGAAGACATACAAATGACCAATAGACATTTTAAAAGATGTTCAACATCACTAATCATCAGGGAAACACAAATTAAAACCAAAACGAGATATCACTTCATACTATCAGAATGGCTATTATCAATATGTCAACAAAGAACAAGTGTCGGAGAGGATGTAGAGAAAAAGAACCATTGTGCACTGTGGGCAGAATTGCAAATAAGAATAACTACCATGAAAACAGTATGAAGGTTCTTCAAAATTTTAAAAAGAGAACAACCATATTATCCAACAACCCCATTTGCGTGCATATAACCACAGGTGATTGATATGTTCATAGCATAGATTGTAGCAATACTTTCAAGAATGTACACTATTGCCAAACTCATCAGTTGGTATCCATGAAATGTACACAGCTTTTTGAATGTCAATCATATCTTAAAAAATTGTTTTAAAATCTTTGTGTTTTTTCTATATGCAATTAAAACTATGTATTTACCTCAAGCCTTATGTTAAGCTACTTCAAAAATTTTGATATGTTTTGTTTTCATTTTCCTTCAGTTAAAAATACCTCCTCTTTTTCTTCTGATTTTTTGTTGTTGTTATTTAGAAGAATGTTGTTTAATTTTCAAATGCTTAGAAATTGCCAAGTTTTATATATGATTTAAGTCAGCAAAAACTCTTTTAAA
>NW_006494613.1:7844121-7855821 GCF_000325575.1 Pteropus alecto
GAATGATAAACATTGTAAATGTTATATGTTGATTATCCGTATTTATTAACTCCTTTAAAGACTACAAAGCTTTAACCTTTAACTGATAGATCAGTTTGATTACTCTGAGACCTGTTTTGAAGTATTTCTATGGAAGGTCTAGATTAGTCTTCACTTCAAGTTACTTCAGTTCTACTAAATTTCACCTCTTCGTAGTCTCTAATGTATACCTTGTGTGACCTTTAAGAACTCGTAAGTGTTCTCCACTGCCTGGTTGGGGTTTGAATGTCTCCCTCTCTTGATCAAACTCTGGGACTTGTTCATCTCATTTTTTTGTTGTTCTTTGACCTTGTTGAGTTTCTTGCTACAGATGAGAGAGGTCTAGTGCTCAGCAAAAATATTAAAAAAGCTAAGTCTGGTTTAAATATTCAGAGCTCTTTCTGTAATTATTTTCCTCTTTTATTGAACTCTGTCCCACAACTTACATTTGTATCAGCTCCTCCTACTTACCTTAACAGCAATTTCTGTCCTCTTAATTCACTGAAGTCTCCAGGTTCTTTTAGATTTTTCTTTCTGCCTCCCTCTTCCAAATATTTTATCCAAGTATAAAGTTAGGGTGCCTATTGGCTCACGTTGTTTGTTTCTATTTTCTCAGATCACATTCATGCCCTGCCTGTTGTCCAATGTGAGAAAACTGTCATTACATATATTTTGTTCAGTTTGGTCTTTGTTACTCCATCATGACCAAAAAAGGAAGTCTTCTGAGTCTGTTTTTGATATATTAGAATAGATATAAAAGTAAGTATATGTGTCTGCTATTAACATAGAATTTGACAAGGGATCACTGGTGCACAGTATAACAACAAATGCTTAATTTAAAGGAGTTAAACCCTATTTCAAAAAATAAATTTAAAGAAGTCTAGTTAGATGATATCTAATGTAACATAGATGCAGAAGGAGCACTTTTAATTTACTAGTTTCCTGAAATGTGTCCTTGTTGCTGTTTTTAGGTTTCATATTACTCAGAAAATGAACCCTAAATGAGACTATTTCATAAACCTTTTTAATAAGAAAATGAAAAAAAAATCACAGACAATTCTAAAATCACATTTTAATATTTTGCATCTATATTAGTTTTAGTGGTATTGCTTATGAAACTAAAAATGACACTATCATAAATATGTCTAGAATTTCCTGATACAGACATAAAATATTAGATGTGATGATAAATTATAGATACAATTGAATATGGCACTGAATGATTAAACTTGGACCAAAGAGTAAGGAGTCAATAAATATTGTTTGACTGATTTATACGCAAGGTTTTAAACTTAAATGCATCTAAAAGGTAAGGAAAAAAAAGTGCACAGTAAAAATAAAAGAAATAAATCTTAATAACATACTATAAATAACCTAACCATGTTAGAGCACTCTTTATTTCTTAGAACAAGTAAACCAAAATATAGGTCACTTATCTGATATCAATAAACTACGTTTTCTAGTAGGCCAGTTAAGAAATATTAGATAAATAGACCATATTTGAAAATGTGTCTAGTTTCTATGATTTTGTGATGATAAATCCTAAGTAAACAACTGAAGAGTCTAACCTAACACATTAACTATAAGATATAGATATTTGTAATTTTCAAATATTTTGACTTCAGAATTATCCTGAAAAGAATCAAAACTTGTAATGAACATTTTTTGCTAGCTTTTATTTACTTCTATTGTATCTTCATCTCTCTGGCACTAAAAATGTATATACTCAGTATTTTCCTTTTGTAACCAAGTACAATACCCTCACCTAAGTGATTTTTTCTTATCCTCCAAAAAAGTAACTGTTGTTTCTCATTATTCTAAGGTTCTTTTTTTTTTAAGTGACAACTAGTTTATTGGGATAGATTAATCCAAGATTCCTACTGTAATATCAAAGACCCAACTCTCCAACCCTCTTCCACAATGAGAAAAATCCTGTTTAATAGTGGCCTTCATTACAGTAACCATATTTTGTTTTTAACTTGCAGAGATTGAGTTAACATAGAGTTAAGAAGTTTATGCTACTAAGCAGGGCAGATTTTGTTATGACAATTTAGCAGAGAATGTATTTGGAGAAATGAAATCTTTTGGAATTCTAAAATCACTACAATGGCCCTTTTCCAGAATGTGAATTTTTCATCCTTTTCTCATCTTATAATGTTAAATAAAGTAAAACAACTCATTTCCTGACATATGAATAGCCTAGTTTAGAGAATTTCTTAACTTTTCTTTTGCTAACACACAACAGATTTAAACAGGGATCTCAAACCTATGACATAAATTCTCATTAGCTACATAACTAATGAAATGTTCAACTTAGGGTCATAGAAGTTTGGCATGACATCTGTGAAAAGTTTCAAGGTATTGTAACCAAGCATATTTTTCTACCTAGTCACAGAAGTCATTTTGCTGTGTATTTTGGTAGTGAAAATGCAAAAGACTTGAAAAGAGCAGAAACTGAAGGTACTTTCAGAAATTGCCACTCATCTGAAATGTAGAATTTTTCAGAGAAGAAAACTGCCTTTAACCTATTCCTTCAGTCACAGATCTTAGCTTATTTATGGCGTTCATAACTTTAGGGAGACATTTTTCACATTCAAAGGTCTAATGAGTATCATTATGCCTTGATTGATAAAAACCAAACAACATATGATTTTGAAATAGAACTTGTATTACAATAAGAAAAGATAAATAAGTTGCCTTAGTAGATGTTGCCAATTGTCTCAGAAGATTAAATCCCGAGCTGAGAATAATTCCAATCAATGGCAATATCTTGAGTGCAATCAGATCTCATGATCTTGGATTAAAAACTTCTAATTGTCAATTAAGCACAGGGAAGGAGTTTCAAATTTCAATCGAATATAAAAAAATCTCAACCTGAGTAGTTATATCTTATTGTTAAAAATTTTGATTTAGCTCACAATCATAATATAGGTTCAAAATAGCAGGAAAAGAGGAAAATTGTTCTATATAAAACTTTTATATAGAACAATGCCACAGAAATTTAAACATTGTATGTTTTAATGTGTGGCATTAACCTATACTATTTCTCAAACAAATAAACTTAGGTACAACCCCCTGATGACTCTTCAAACACACTTGAAACTATAATATAGTAGAAAGTTCAAAATAGGGGGAAAAAAGTACCAACACTGATATCAGGTCTTACTGTACTCTTTATTTTTAGATAGCATGTTTTAAAAGGTAAATTTTTGTGTGTGTCATACAATATGGTGTCAACTTAAGTTTCTTCTTTCTTTCTGTGTATCTTTAGATATAAAATAACACCACTGTGCTCCTGAAAAGCACTCCTGAGAAGATGATATTATCACAACAGGAAGATCTTTATTTAGATGGCTATATTTATCTGATCTTCATATAGATAACTATTTGAGCACAGATACTTAGAAATTTCTATAGCAAATCATCTATTAATAAATTTATAAAGAATAGTGTTTTAAAATTTCCCTTTATAACAAACAGTAATTTATTTCATACCATTCTGAATATGGTTGTACAAGAAAAGTAAATGGTGAATTTTTTAATTTTGTATTATTCTTTTGGACTAACAGACTATTTGAATGTGGGCTAGTAAATAATTTTCTTTAGAACATAGTTTTCTCTTAGGTAATGATAAAATATTAAAATATAAGATTTCCTAGGTTTTTTTTTTAATAAATGCATGAGGCAAGCTTTCTGTCCACAAACACCTTAAATTCTACTGAATTAAATATGAATACAGTTTTTTCAGTTCTCATATTTTTAAAACCATTATTGCTACATGATAATTTTATACATGAGAACATATTCAAATTTTCATAAAGGAATAACATAATCAAGAAACATTCTTTTGGATTTCTTTAAAAAGATCTTAGTAATTCTTTTCCTTTAGGCTATAAGTATGTGTGATGTATTTCAGATGCACATTCTGGAATACATTATGATAATTTTAAGACCAAAATTGATTCCAGGCCACAAAATTAGTTTTCAGCCAATACCTTCCTGAAAGTGATTCCTGGAAATTCTTGTAGTGTTACAAAGAAAGTATATCTATTTTTCCTTGTACATTGTAAGAAGTTCATACAAATAAAAATCATAAAGATATAAAGGAATAATCTTTCACTTCACTCTCCAATCTCATGCTTCCCAGGTGAGAACAGGAAGCAGATAGATCTTCCCATACATGAAATAAAAGGGTGGGTACTTGCCTGCTTTTCTGGTTGCTATAAAATGAAAACCTCTGATTTAGAAGTTAGCTAATGGAAAGGACTCATCACCTTTCTATCTTCTCTTGTACTATAGAAGTATATTGAAACTAATGATTACTTTACTCAGTTTAGTTCCAGCTTCACAATTGTTAGTGAAATTTCTCTAGAATCCAGACAGTGGTTTATATTTCAGTACTCTTGTAAGCCTTTATCCTGGAAATTAGGGAGACATGCTTCTTGACATTTAGTATTTTAGCCAGAAATCAACTGTATTTGAATTTTATGTTACAATTCACCAAATGTGATGAATATATTTGAAAATTATTTTGTCAAGACACTTAATAGTTTACTTTTACTCTATCCTAAATAAAAGTTGTGAAGACCTGGTAAGATAGAGGTAAAAATTATTGATACTTTGAAAACATTAAGGATAATTGACAATTAAATGTCAACTAGAAATGGATATTGTTTCCTTCATAGTAATTGGTACTTTACTGTCATCTGATATTTTTTGTCTCTCTCTGTCTCTCCATTATATATAAATAAATTATATATATAATTATATATATATTCCAAATATGAATTAGTTACTTATATGCTAGCAGATGCTCAGATGACAATAACTTACTGTGATTCAGAAAAATAAACTTTTTGCCAATAAACCAAAGTATTTAGTATTTGTGACCTTTGACCACCAGCCCTCACTGCTCCCTTAAGCAAAATATTTCACTGCCGTTAGCATTTGAATTTAAATTGTGTATATCTCATAGTTAATTTGGGAGACAGCAAATATTATCTGCATTTATTGATACTGGAACTAATTATCCACTCTTCCTAAAATTTTATATTTGTAAATTCTCTAGCTTCTTCTGAATTGAAATTTATACTCTTATTTAACTTATTTTGTTGAGTATTGATTAAGGAAGAAAGGAAAAAAAACATAGATCTAGCCTCTTCCCAAATTTGAACATATTCAATAAAGTCAATGCTTACCTGCTTTACAATTATATAAATCTTATGAATCTTATTTTGTAAAAAAATGTTATATGAGAGTTAGATCTTTCTTATAGCTTCTTTCCTTGCACCCATGATTTACCATATTCATATTCATTGTATTCCTATTTATATTAATTAGTATAAAATCACAAATTTTTGAATGTTTTCTTATGTTTAATATTTTACAAGTGTGTATATTTTTGTAATTTCCTAGGTAAATTTTCTGGCAAATATGTATATGCCTTTGTGAAAATTTTAAGGCAAATTAGAAGATTGTATATCAGAGATAACTACCATATCATTTATTTTATCCATTTTCTTGAAATATTTTCAATATCTACTTAATGTGTGAATTAAACTTTGCTAAAAAGGATCACTGAATATAGAAATGACAAAGAATTTAGTTTTAAAATGTCCAGTCTGGCAATTCAGAATAAATAAATTTTGTTAAAGCCCTTGGTATAATTTTTTTGAAAAAATTATTCCTAAAAATTTGCTTTATCTCTAAAAACCCTAGTAAATTAGAGATAGGGAGGGGAGGGGAGTGTTGTCCTTTGATAAACATTTAGAAGTAATTTTGGCACTAAAATTCAAGTCATACTGTGTGTACAGTAAAAATAATCATGTAATATATCTATACGGAAGTTTTATCAAAGGAACGCCAAAGCTATTTAAGGCTTGGGTATATAATTTTAAAACATGAAGGAAGGGAACTGCCCAACTTCTTTCCATTAGCATTTATATTGAAAACCCAACAGTTTGGCTAACACAAGTGTTGAACACCAATTACAAGTCTATTGGTTTCCATAGAGTCGCATGAGTGCATATCATGTTGTCTTGGAAACTAGATACTTGGAACGTATATAGAAACACAATTGTACCCCATTTAGATTGTGAGAGAAGCTATGGACACTTTCTTGGATTTCAAACTATGCAAACTGTATGCTCATATTTATATTACCATGGTAACAGCGACAGGTGATCCATTAAATAAGATGACAAATATAAAGAATTCGATTCTTTGAAAATAGACTCATATGTGTCTATATCTGTAAATGTTTCCTCTTCCTTTGTTTCTGTTCTTTCTAGAACAATGAGATAAATATAAATATAATGCAAATTCACAGACTACATTTTCCATGTATTTCACTTATTTTCAGAGGACTATAAAATTTTCAAATATTTCATAATTAAGTAAATTACCTGTAAAGTAAATTACCTGTAAAGTAAATTAATATTTACTTGATCATGTTTCTGGCTTAATTGTCTCTATAATATGAAGTTTCATTAAAATAAATTAGTAAAAAAAAAAGATAAAATATATGAACTAAAGATACTCCTCTTTGAATCAGAATTGACATAAACAGTGGCATTTTTCAAAAATATCGTTTTCTCTCTCCTCCCTAATTTTTTTATGATTAAATCATACATGTTGCCTATAACATTTTTAAATGTAGCAAACTTAATTAGGAAAAATTTTAAACCTTATATTTTTAGAAAAATAATCTATTATGTTTCTTCTTTATTGATTATTTTCCTTAATATAAAAGATGGACACATATCTTATATGAAAATACATTTTTGAAAATATCTGTATAAATATTTTACAATTTATATATATCATCATTCATGTAGCTAATCCCCCATTAATGGAAAGAGAGATTGTTTTCGATTATCCTATTACTAATTATATGCAATGAGTATCTTTATACATATATTTTCAGTTTACATTTATATATTTTCTGTATGATGAATTCCAATAAAAGATTTCGTTTCTCAAATAAAAACCCGATAAAGACAATAGTGTAAGTAATCTTTGACAATATTCACTAATAATAATTATGTGAATAGTGTATAGTTTCTCTTACATTTACAAAAATTCAATATGCTTGTATAAAATTTTATCACATATGAACTAATTCATACGGATGTAGGATACATAAAAAAATTATCTTACATATGTATTACACATACAAAGATGGTTTAATTTATATATGTTTACTCATAAGAAAATTTGCAGTTACTTTTTAATTATTCAATTTTAATTATTCAGTTCTAAGTTTAAGGTGCTTAAACTTAGAATTAATAATAAAAATGCTAACAATAAATACAATACATATTAGTTCTTTAAAAAATAAGCTAATCAACTATGATGCAGTCAATGATTCCAAGAGACAAATACTAAGCAGAATCTGAAGGTTGGATCACCACTGCCATTGAGTAGAGAATTACACTTCAGTTTATAGAGTGCAATAGAGTGGTGCTAAGATTATTCATGAAACACAAATTAGAGGTTAGACAACCTTTGGAGACAGAAAGAGGAATAATTGCAGGAAATTATAAAGGTTTTTTTTTTTATTGTACATTATATTACTTACTATTCAAGTATGACACGGATAAATAAATCTGTTATTATGTAATGTATATGAGTAATCTCAAAATGTTGTGTCAAGCCGTCATTCCAAATATTGCTGTGAGATGAACCTGGGTTTCCCCATTACACTTTCCTTTTTCCTATATTGTGGTGCTTTTTCTCTTCTTTCAGAGCTTAGGTTTACTGAAAGCAATTCATGTTATGATTCGCATTACTAAGGATTCCATTCCTCAACTCTCAAAGTAGTGAAAAACTGGTTCTTTTATCCTCTGACTATTGTCTTCTGTTCAATGAGTGCTGCTCTATGTCTATGACCATCTCAGGTGTATACCTTCATGGATGAGAAAAGCTTCTTAGTACTTTGAAAGTATCTAATTTGGATAATGCTATCCAGCATGGTTGTTCTCAACTCTGTTCCTGAAAGGAAGTGTCAAAATGTCTAAGTGAATACTTAATTTTTAATTTATTATTGTCTTTATTATTATCAGTGTTGCTGTTGCTATTGTTATTGTTTTTGTTAGTTTACCATTTTAAATAGTTTTCTGATGGGTTCCAACTGTGTATCATTTTTTTTTTCCCAAGGCAAAACAGGAAATGAGTGTCTCAAGGTTATAAAATTTTACCTAACTATTGAAGATTTTTTTTTAAGTTTATTTTAAGTTCCAAGAGCATAGCTGTGGAAAAATGACACTAATTCCAACTCCTTGTTTTTTCAAGTCGAGTGACAATAGAAAAACAACTGTTTGTATATATATATATATACCAGGACACCCTGTATAATCACTCATCATACATAAACAAACAACAAAATCACCAGGATTCAATTGCCTACAAATTATTCAGTTTATAACCATTAAGATTTTCTGCCACAACTGTTCTTTGCGTGTTTTTTTTTTTCTCAGAATAGTTAGTCATCTAGAACTCATTATAAAAGATATCATAAAGATTCACAGGTTTCCGAATTTCCAGGTTATAATTATCTCTTTTGCTATTAGAATACATTAAAAAAATGGAAGGCAAGTATGTTTCTCTAAATGATAGACAAAAAAAAAAAAAAAAGACAGACAAAGACTATTTGATGTGAAAGAAATATCTGAATATTCAAGATACAAAGAGATTTAAAAGTTAAACATTTTTTATTTAATTTAAGAAAGATTCAGATTATGTAGATTGACAATCTGTTCTAAAATAAATGAGTCAATTTATTTTAGGTTCATAATAGATAACTTCACAATTGCAAGATGCTTTATGACCTTGAAATTCAAAAATATCTTAAAAGATAATATAAGAGCAATTTTAAGTTTAAAAATTATTTATAATTTTAGAATTGTATGACTCTTTTTATAACTATTTTACATTATAAGATGCTTTGGAGGAAACTAATGACCCATTATTTGTTATATTATAGAAAATTAAACATAGAAAAATGGACACATAAATTCATCAGTATAGAGTTTGCTTTTTATTATAATCATGTTTATTGAAGAGCAGAAGTTTTTAATTTGATGACATCCAATTTATATTTTTTTTCCTTTATACAGTGTTTTTATTTTTTTTCCTAAGAAACCACTGTCTGTTCCAAGGTTTGCAAAGATTATCTCCATGTTTTTTTTATGTTTTATAATTCAGTTACTACATTTAGTATGTGACTTGTTTCAAGTAAAATCTTGCTGGCATGAGGTAAAATCAAAGTTATTTTCTATATTTAGCACTATTTATTTTAAAATATTTATTTCACCATTTATTTGTTTAAAAAACACTTATTTCATCATATATATGCAAATTTCTTTCTTGACTCTATTATATTCCACTGAACTATATGATTATTCTTGTGCTAATACCACAATGTCTTTATTTTAGTAGCTTTACCGTAATTATTGATATCATGTAGTAAAACACTTCGAATGCACACTTCTAATTCAATATTGCTTCTCAGCTTCCTCTGTAAGCTTGGCAATTTTTACAAACTAAAATAAAAAATAAAAGAAACTTCTGGGATTTTGATTTGCATTTCATGGGATCTGTAAATCAATTTGAGAATTGGAATCTTTTAACAATACTGACTTTTCTTATCTATGAACATATCTCTATTTAGGTTTTTTATAATTTTCTCACCCATAGTACAAAGTTTAAGAGGAAAAGGTTTTCATATATCTTATTTAATTTATTTCTAATATTTTATTTCTGTTTGCTATTTGTATTGCATGTTTAAATTATATTTTATAATTGTTCATTGCTGGTTATGGGAAAATTCAATTTACTTTTATATATTGACTTTTGTTTTTACCATGTTTGCTTATTAGTTCTAGTAGCTTTTTTGAGAAGATTTTAAAGTATTTTCTATTTATGCAATCATGTCATCTATAAGGGCATTTTTACTTCTAAATATGTGCCTTATATTTGTTTTTATTGCTTTATTCCACTGGCCTCATCTGCAGGAATGTGGTGTGATCTCTCTCTCTCTCTCTCTCTCTCTCTCTCTCTCTCTCTCTCTCTCTCTCTCTCTCTCTCTGTCTCTCTCTCTCTGTCTCTCTGTCTCTCTCTCTGTCTCTCTCTCTCTCTCTCTCAATCTCCCCCTCCCTTCCTCTTCCCTCTTCCCTCTTCCTTCTTCTCTCATCCTATGTTCTGCAAATCCTAACCACTCCATTCTCCTATACTCATATCTGTGTCCTCCCAATTTAGTGGATCCACAGGCTCCATTTGAGTTCTCTGTCTCAGTAGTACAGATTAACAACTTCTGAACACTTAACTAAGCAATTATAAGGCAAACCTCATCTATTTCCATTTTGTCAGAGACTGCAACCCTGTGCAGTCTTGGTCCAATGCCTTAAAAGAGTGGTTTTACATATTTTGTCCAATTTTCTAGTTGCTTATGGCAAGAGGACAGTTGCCATAGAAGTTAATTGTTCATACACAGAAGCAGACATCTCACATCATTTTTGATATATATTTTTAATGGATATAGAATTCTGGATTGATGGCCTCTCCTCAAATATTTTAAAGATATTACTACTTTCTTTTGGCTTGTATTTCCTCTGACAACATGTCTCCAGTTATTCTTCACTTGTTCTTTTGTCCGTAATGTCTTTTTTCTCTTTTTCCTTCTGTGGTTTCTACATATATCTGGTTTTCAGAAATTTAATTATTATATGCTCTAGAGTGGTTTTCTTGGTTTTACCCTGTTTAAGTTTTAATTTTCTTAAATCTACATGCTTATAGTTTTGGTATAATTTGGAAAATGTTCATGATGATTTCTTCAGATTTATTTTCTATCTTCCCTTTATCCTTCCACTCTTCTATTTCTTGAATTTGATAAATATATCTTAGATTGTTTTACACAGCCACATAAGATTCTGAAATTTCTCTCTCTCTCTTTTTTGAGCCTTTCGTTCTCTGTGTGAGTGTTTTGTGTGTTTATCATTTTAATTGCCATGTGTCCCAGTTCACTAATCTACTCTTATGAAATTTTTTATCTTCTATTAATCTGACCCAGTGAAATTTCTATTTCACATATTTTCATTTTATTACTGAACATTTCATTTGATTTTCATTTTTATCTTCATTTTCTTTCTTATGTGCGTGTATTCCTTTAAATCTTTGGGACTATTTATTGTTCTTATTATAATAATTGTTTTCAAGCCCTTGTTAGACTATTTCTTCATTTCTGTCTTATCAGGTTCTCTATTGATCAATTAATCCATTCTTTATTGATTATATTCTACTTTTTTACATATATAGTGATTTTTAATTGGTTGCTGTATATTGCTGTATATTTCATGTTGCTAAATACTGGATTTGTTGTATTTCTTTTAAAAGTAGAGATCTTAAAAAAATAAAAATAAATAAATAAAAGTGGAGATCGTTGGGCTGGCAATTCAGTTATACATGGATCATCTAGATGTTCTTACATGTGGTTTTAACTTTTAAGCAAAAGATTTAAATCCTAGTATCTATTATTGTTTTGCTAGAATAGCCCACTAGTAAGATATGACCTCTATGGGGATCTCCACTGAACTACAGTAGGCTTAATTAGAACTCATTATTACATTGGTCAGTACTCACACATCTCCTAAACCTATGTGAATTCTGGGAATTTACTTTTTTTTT
>NW_006494613.1:7855847-7863327 GCF_000325575.1 Pteropus alecto
AATTCCATACTATACATATATACATTAGCGGTAAATCGCAATCTTGAGGAAAGTTTTATTACGTTCTTAGAGTTGTTTCTCAATGCAACACTCTCTTCTCTAATTCTCTGCACAATTTCTGGACACCTCAGTCCTTTTGAACTCTGGTATCGGTTTTCTCATGTCAGTGGAACAGCTGTGCTCTGTTTGTATTTTCAGACCCAGAGACTGGGGAATTTAGAATTCATTGCTTCCCACTCTCACCTCTCAGGGATCACAGTCCTGTGCAGCCTATTGTGCCCTGTCCAAAGACAGTTGTCTCTTATACTTTTTTCAAGGCTTCTAATTGTTTTTAAGGGAGTGATATTCTAGTTCCAGCTAATCAAATATGTGCAGATTATCAGAGCTACTAGCTATTTTTTATATATAAAAAAAAAGAATTTAGACTCACGGTGATTTAGTTTCCTTCTTTAGAGTTTGAATAATAACATATAGCTTAAAATAAGTTATTATCTTTATCTCATGCCGAACTACAGATAAGATACTCTTAACTTCAATTGGTTTATTTTCTCATAAAAGTAATCCTTTCTCAAATATTTGGTAACAAAAGAAAATCTAACTTTCTGTTGTGAATGCAACATATATGAGACATACTGTTGAATTGTAAAAAGATAAAATAAAATATTTCAAAGAGTAAAAAAATAAAAAGTAATTTTTTTTTCTCCAAACTATCAAATCTCTTGGGAGAGTTACATAAAGATAATATGATGAAACTGAGTGTATGGATTTATTTGAATCATTTGCTAACAGTCCTTCATTAGACTTTCAGATGTAATCGCATCATGTCTGAAGCGCCTATTTACTTCTGTCACCACAAGTAGCCATCTTATCTATCATTACAATTGCATTGGTTTTTACATTTCGATCTAACCCATCCATCCCTAACCCGTTCTCTTAAGTGTTTTCACTGGAATCACAAACCTGAATTTATCAAATTTTCAATTTTTCTCAATCTCTTCTTTGAAATGTCTTCCACCTCCTGGTATTAACTAACCCCTGGGTAGTTTCTAAGATTGCTTCCTAAAGTACAGACTCTTCCATTAGAAGCTACTTCTTTGCCTGATCTCTACCACCGTCAGTTGTTAAAACTGTAATAAGCATCCTTCTGTTTTCCATCTCTGCTATACAATAGTTTTTTTTTTCTTAACATACCCTACTCTCCTTTAAAGTTATGCATCTATTTAAGTCACACATTTCTTCCTCTAATAATTATCTACTCTTCATAATTATAGAAAATTTTAGCTGAGTTTGCTCTAGTCCAATGACTTACATTTTGAATTATTAATATAACCCTTTCTTCAATTCAAATAATTATCTCCATAGAGTTAATGATATCTTTATTTTTAGTAGGCTAATTTGCTTTTACTCCTTGTTATTTCCTTCATAGTTTTAGTGACATTACACTTCTGTGTTTTCTCTAATAATCTCCTTTTTAGTTCACCCTTCTCTTTTATAAAAATAAAGATGTACCATAGTTCTCTTTATTCTCTGTTGAGTTCACCCAGTGCCCTAACTTAGATATCTGTAAACTTATTCCCACTTAACTCTCCAGTCTCATTACGTTTCCTGAGTTTAAATTTCATATGATAAACTACTGAATAGAAGACTACATATCTAATAAGCATCTTGTAGTTAATAGGACCAAAATAGAGTTCTCAGTTTTCCATACGTTATCATAAACTATATTCTCCTGTCTTTCTCATCTTAATTTATTTGTAACATTTTCTACCCAGTTGCTAAAACCAAAGATTTAAGTGTCATTATTATTATCCTCTCCCAATTATTCAAGAAATATTTACTGTTTTTCATCAATTTGAATTTCTATCTTGTTCTTCTATCACTGATGCTATCACATAAATCATAGTAATCTGAGCTACTGAAACTATTTTCCAAGTTAGTTTCTTTGTTTCTCATTTTCTCATTTCAATTCAATCTCCACCATACAATCAGAAGTACTTCCACTACCCTTCATAGTGAAAATTTTATTATTGACACAATTATTATTATTACTTTCTTCTAGAGCATCTAAATTCTTTCTGATTTCTGAATTTCTGCACTTGCTTTCCTTTGACCTGAGATACTTTTCTTGACTCTAGATATAGTAAAGCACTTACATATTCATTTTTAATTTTTACTTCTCAGCTGAAATATTAGATATTCTGAGTTTTCTTTTGCTAGCTAACAGTATAGCTTCTCACTTCCATTTTTACTAGTTCTACCAGAAAAGACCTATGTAAAATCTGAGATTAAGGCTCTTCTCTAAACTCCAGCCAATGGCCTTATTGCCATATCCAGTTCTTAGTAGGCTTCCCTCTCCATTTCTAGCATTGTTATCCATATACTCTCTGTCTTTCATCTGGACACCTCTCTTCATGAATCAAACTTCCACTGTTGATAACTTCTTCAACTTCTGAATAACTTGGCATAGCCATCCTAAGTTAGACCACCTATCATGATCATCAGTGACTTGACTGTGCCTTTGTATACATGACTACGAATTTCTGACTACATTTGTCAAGTCTTTAATTGTGTATATGGATTAGTTTTCTGTGCCCATCTTGATGCCTTATCCTTCATCTGTCCACCAGTCACATGTTTCAAAGTATTAATTTACTTTCTGTGTTTAAAATCATCATAATTATGAGCCAGCACATATTTATATGCACACTATTTATTAAAAAGTCTTTTTAATATTAATATATATTTTTTTATATATAGGACAACTAGTCAGGGATTGTTTTTAGTTTAAAGTAAATAAGCAAGCACCTACACAGTATTGTTTCGGGGTGAAGAAAGGTCTTTCTACTTCAAAGGCATTTTTTTTCTGTTGACCTTTGTAATGCTCAAAATATTCATTTCAAGTTTTTGATAAGTGTGCAGGAGTAACCATATGAAATATGAAACCTGAAAAGGTAAAGTAATAAACCACCTCCAGTTATTAATCCTGGGTTGGGGGACAAATGAGACCTAAAGGCTTCTCAGAAGTATGCAGCATTCCTAATAAGTGGAACCAAAGAATTACTCTAATTCTTTTTCCAATTGACATAAATTCTTTTCATTTACTTTCATGAATGGCAAAATATGAGTAATGGACCACTATCTACATTATATATCTAGTATCTACACTAGATAACTGCTTTATTGTTCTGGTTTAAATTAAATCCTATAGTAGCACAAATTTAATAAATTATACTGTTTTTAATTAACTTTACTTCATTTTTAATGAAACAATAATTCTAGAATTTGAATTATTGAAGGTTTTTTTTTTTTTTAAACATAGGCAGTTTCCCTTGTGCATTCCATATTCCAAAAATACCAGCTGGTGTGCCATGTGTTATAAGATTCTGGTTATAGGCCTCAGACAAAACAGTTTTCTCATGACTTTTTTTTAATTAGTCACAACAAAGTAACTTGTAACAGCATACTGGCATGGTAAGACACTAAAAGAAAGGTGAAGAAACACTTGAAACCAACCCAACCAATTAAAACTAAGTATAGAACTTTTAGTTTCAAAAAATCTGCTCAAGGGAAAACTATAGTGATCTTTAAAAGTACAAAATGAAATCATATTTTTCTCTCAAACTCATATAATAATGTTATTATAGAGTTAGATTGTCATAATATAAAGTGGTGTGTTTGTGTGTTCATATGATTTAAAAATTAATCGCTTGTTAAAAATTCATATGTGTAGAGACCTATAAATTAGCCATTTTTTCTTTTGTAGATCAAATTTTTTATTTATTTATTTTTGATGTTATAACTGGAATACTTTAAAAATAAAAAAAATATATTATTTTGGGCCATTTTCCTTTACTTCTTTTGTAACTAGTAATATAAAAAATAGATAATTGTTTATATAATTTTATTTTTCTATTTTTCTAAATTCCTAGACACTTGAGCATTTTAAAATATAAAGTCTCAAAAAATAGAATTTTATAGGATATTTTTTCTGACTTTTATTCAAAGTGTTAAAAAATATGATGTTCCCATATTAATAATGATATTTTTATAAGTTTTGAGAATATATTCAGCTGAAGTTTAACTGAAAGATAGAATATTATGAAAAGGATTTGAAAAACTGAATTTGACTTAGATATTATCTAAAGAGATTTATTTCTGGAAAAAATTTTTTGAAAATCTTTTATTACTCATGTCATTTTATTTGTTAATTTTATGTTTTTAAGAATCACTTGTTAGATTATGATCAGGACTGTTTTAGGATATAATGCCAACAAGACAAAGCTTAAGCTCAATTTTTAAATTAGTTTTTCATTCTGATATAGGATAGTTCCTAATATTAATTTTTAATATGTTTAAATCATGTAATTTGTGTGTATATCAATGATATGATTTCAATGTCTTAATGATCTTAACAATGTATGTATGTGCATATTTCTTCAAATATACCAGTTCTATATTTCTCATTTCCATCTTCATGGATTAATCTGAATTCTTATTTCTATTACTTTCTGGAAATCTCATATTATATAGATCAAAATACTATGATAAGTTTAGTCCATAATTAGCTACATATTCTTATCAAGTATAAAGGACATACTGCATAATACACATTTTCTTATTCTGACTATTTCCTTTTTCATAAGGGATTTTAGATTTTTTAAGAAGTAAGATTAGGAGAAGTCAATCTTTTTTAGATGTTATTTATTTAATTTTAAATTTGATGCAGAAATCTTTAGAATGCAAGTAACAAGAATTCAAACTCGAATTAGATTAAACAAAGAGGATTCATTGTATATTTTAAATAGAAACCCAAGTATTTTATGAAAAACTGAATCTATTATCTCAGATTTAGATTCAGTTTTTGGGGGCTCTTTATCACTATCTCTTATGTTTACTTTCCTCTATCTGTATCTATCTTTCATACTAAGGATTGGTTTACTTCAGGCCACCGAGTGAAGCTGACCATCAGTGTTCTCAGATTTACATTTTCCAAACTGTAAATCAAGAAAGGAAAACAAATTCTTTCCTTCTCTTTCTACTTATTTATCAATTCAAAAATAGTTTTTTGTTTGGGTTTGGTTTGGTTTGTTGATTTGGTTTGTTTTTTACATAGACTTGAGTGTATATCTACTTTTGAAGGAGAAAAATAAAGATCAGCAGGTTTGTAATTTATTTCTGTCTTAACTTGGACACATGAAGAAAAAAGAATGACCTGGCCCAATATCCATGTCTATATCCGATATTAAAAGTATCAACTCACTATCATTTGCTGTTAATCAAATAATTCAAGTAATACATCAAGAATAATAATAACTGACATTTACTGAGTGCTTACTATATTCCAGGGGATGCTAATAATGTTTTATGTGTACTGTTTTAGGAATCTGTACAACAATTTTATAAAGTAAATGTTTTTAGACTTTTTTTAGTGTTAAAGAATCCGAGGCCCAGAAATTTTAAGTAAGCTGTCAAACTTCAAATACAAAGTAAGTGGTAAAGACTGAATTCAAATCTAGACAATTCAACTTTAGAGGCCAGAATTTAAACCATTTTAATGTTTTGCTTTTTATTCCATCAATTTTTTATCTAAAGCATTTTTCACTATATTCAGCTATGCTTCTGTATCTAAAAGATCCATATCTAAGAAAGAGAAAAAGAATTTTTTTAGTGTTATCACAGTTAGCATGGCAACCAGTCTATCAACCAAACTGTTAATATACATTAGAAAGAATTCAATAAATAGTATAGAGTAGTCTTGTGATTTTAAGAAACAAAATGAATATAGAAAAATAAAATTCTCCATACTTCATATAAATAGCAAACAGAACTGGTAACATCACTATCGTTCTACTTATTTTCCCCTCGATCTGGTGTAATGCCTATGTAGCTGGTGGTCCCCAAATTCTCTAGGTTTTCTGGCATTAGCTTTTGTTTAATACCTAAATTAAATTATTCAAGCCCCCATCTCAGCATAACTTTAGGAAGTTCATTGCTCTCCCCTTGCATTTTTAAGATAAGCAAAATAATCAGTAATTGTCCAGTCATTGCTTGCTTCAGACTGCCCCTAACTTCTCTGCATAATGCCTCTGGTCATTTTATTACCTACCTTCCTGCTCTTTAGACACCTAGCCTGGCCATCTAAAATATGAATTTTCAACATCAAGATATGTCTGTAGTTATTTTTGGTATTAAAACAATTCTAATATTTAGTTTGATCAAATAACAGAAACTTTATTTAAAGCTTATGTCAAGTTACTGAAATCATCACACTGAAAAAAAAAAAACTTAAAACACAATATCTCTCATCATTATTTTATAGGAACATTAGTCAATACCTCTTATTGCTCATCTGGCCACATGCTAAATTGCTGAAATCTGTCTCTCCCAGGATCCTTCAAAATCTTTGCTTTCTTGATTACCCTAGATAATAAATAAAAATCATTTAATTATTAATAATTTTATTCCTGTGTTCATCAACCTTCCCTAATAGATCACATCATGACTTTACCTTAGAAAGGCAAAAGTCTCAACCATTTACTTTTCTAAAACAAAGACATCTAGAAAGAATTTATGCGTAGGATGTACACTAAGAAGATATTTATACAATGATTTTAAAAATTTTATTGAGGTATGATTGACATATCGATAAACTGCATATATTAAAACTGCATATATAAAACATATGTTTTAATAAATAGTTAAAATGTTAAATGTTATAAGGATATTGATAAGGATATGTGTATCTGAGGATATTGTTATCATAAAATATTATGTGTCAGATGTCAA
This sequence comes from Pteropus alecto, assembly GCF_000325575.1. Lineage (NCBI taxonomy): Eukaryota > Metazoa > Chordata > Mammalia > Chiroptera > Pteropodidae > Pteropus > Pteropus alecto. Next base: position 7,862,634 of record NW_006494613.1, read on the forward strand.
CAATGTGTTCAATATTTGAATTTTATTTAAAATAAGATTCTAAAATGATACACGTTATTATTGTTTATGCGGTCATGTAATATTGAGTCTTTACGTGTATCTGAATTTAATGAAGAAAAATACTACATTGTTATAAAAAATATGCTCATAACTTTAACATGAAAACTTAATGTGGAACTTAATAAATAGATTTTATATCCTTCATTGTGTTATATAACTATAGAAGAACTTATACTATCATAGTGCTCGTACAGTCCTATCACAATAAAATTGTGACTCAAATGACCTTTTCACAATGTAGGTTGCCTGAATTTAATTTTGAGACAAAGCAAATTGCTTTATTTTGACTTGCTTTATGAAAAAAAGATGTAATTCTACATTTGTAAAATCTTAATCACAATGGGTAATTTCCTAAGCAGACCCATTTGACTTATGCACAACTCTAATGAATATGGAGGCTGTCAAATCATTGTTTTAATAAGTCTATAGGGACTTAATATCTAACATATTATTTTAGAGGGAACAGAAGAGTATATCTTCTCTCTTAATAGAAAAGCCTAATATTAATCCTAAGTGTTATTGTATTGCAAAAACACATAGATTTAAATTTTAATTTCTAAAGATATTATATATATACATACATCTCTCTCTCTCTTTCTCTCTCTCTCTCTCTCTCTCTCTCTCTCTCTATATA
>NW_006494613.1:7863396-7869113 GCF_000325575.1 Pteropus alecto
TTCCTAATAGCAAAATATCAGTTTAATTAGTGGTTTTGGAAAAAAAATTATTATATTATGTGCTAAAAAGATTTAATATTGCATTATATTCAGAATGCTTCTATTTTAAAACCAATAAAATTTTAAGATTATTTTGTTATGCCATTTTAAATTACAGTCAAGGCTGTGCTGCTTTAGAAGAATTTATATTAAAACACAGACATGGGATATAGAAAATAAGAAAATAAAGTGTTGAGAAATTGTGGCTTTTCACTCAATTTAAAAAAACAATTGTTAAGATATAATTCATATATAACATTATATATAAGTTTAAGGTGTACAATATAATTATTTGATATATGTATATACTGAAAAGTGGTTACCACAATCTTTACTTAACATCTATCACCTCACATAGTTTACAATGTTTTTCTCTTATGCCTTTTTGACCACCTTTACTCAAATCCCCTATCCCCTACACCCACTCTGACAATCACAAATTCAATCTGTTTCTTTGAGGGTTTTTTTTTTTTTAAGTTTTAGATTTCACATATGAGATCATACAGTATTTGTCTTTCTGTCTCCCTTATTTCACTTGGCATAATGCCCTCAAAATCCATCCATGTTGTCACAAATGGAAAAATTTCTTTTGTTATGATTGAATAGTATTCCCTTGTTTTGCCCCTACTATCCTAAAACATAGATTTCTCTTGGTATTCTAAAACAGATCATTCTTGTGAAAACATTTGTAAGCCAAAATGGCATAAAGCAAAGAAGCAATAACTATTGACTTATATGGAAATAATTTAGTGTTCCCACACACGAAATTCAACACATGCACAATGTCTTTATTTTGTTCACCATGACCCACAACAGAAATGCTGAATTATATCCAATTTTATGCTAAGCATAATGTTACTCTCTTAGACTTTTCTGATACCTTAGGATATATCTTGCTAACAGCTGCACAAAGTAAGTTGAGATAAAGCACAGATGCTCACAGACACAGTTCAAACCTTTGGAGGCTTGATGCTGTGATGCTGTGATGCTGAGTGTGTTTCTGGGGAATGGAGCTTGGTGGTGCCACTCTCAGTGCTGGTGGTGCACACAGCCTCTATAACAGCTCACTGCAAAACAAACACTGAACAGTTTTTGCTTTTCATTTTTTTTTGTTTTATATAAAAGCAAAATCCTCTTCAGATTTATTTTGGTTAGCAAAACAGGCACTAATGTAGGTCTTTATTAAAAGCAAAGTGGCATAATGCAAACTTTTGAAAAGTGAAGGATACCTTAATAGATTTTCTTTATCTGTTCATCCATTGATGAACATAGGTTATTTTAATGTGTTAGCTATTGCAAATAATGCTTTAATGGACGTGGAGGTGCGGATATCTCTTCAGGATAGTGATTTTGTTTCCTTCAGATATATACTGGGATGCACAATTTATAGTTCAACTAGAGTGCACAAGGGTTCACTTTTCTTCATATCCTTATCAGCATTTGTTATCACTTGTCTTTTTGATAATAGCCATTCTACCAGGTGTGAGGTGGTATTTCTGTAGTTTTAATTTTCATTTTTCTAATGCTCAGTGTTATTGAGCACCTTTTCATGTACATTGCCATTGAATATCTTCTTTGGAAAAATGTTTATTCAGGTTCTTTGCTCATTTTTAATTGGATTATTTGTGTGTGTGTTTGTTGTTGTTGTTACAGAGTTGTGTGAGGTTCTTATATATTTTGAATATTAATCTCTTACCTGATATGTGATTTGCAAATGTTTTCTCTCATTTCATAGGTTGCTTTTTCATTTTGTTTTGCATTTGTTTTTTATACAGAGCTTTTATAGTCTGATATAGTCCTACTTTTTTATTTTTTACTTTGTTGTTTGTGCTTTAAATTTCCTATCCAAAAATCATTGCCAAGACCCATGTCAAAAATGTCTTTTCCTATATTTCTCCCAGGAATTTCATAGTTTCAAGTTTTACATTAGGCCTTTAATCTTTTTGGGTGATTTTTTCTCAGTGGTATAAGAGTCTAATTTAATTCTTACGCATGTGAATATTTAATTTCCTAGCACTATTTATCGAAGAAACTTTCTTTTCTACATTGAGTATTCTTGGCTTACTTCTCAAATATTAATTGAAATAGATTTATGCATGGGTTTATTTCTAGACTCTTGATTCTGTTCCATTGGCCTATGTCTCTGTTTTTATGCCAGTTCCATACTATTTGGATTACAATAGCTTTGTAGCATAGTTTTAAATCAACTTTTCACTTTTTACATTTAGGATATATTTTAATAGAATCATAATTTTTGTACCTGGTTTAAAAAATAAAAAAATTTTAAACCAAGCACTAAAGCATTTACTTTATGAAGCAATACAAACTAATTTTAAATGGGAAGAAAATAAGTGGCATTTTCTCTCATATGAATTCTAATTTTAACAGCAAAATATAGAAAAATATATAGTGCTCTGGAAGTGTATATTATATCAAATTATCAAGCATATATTTTGTTTTGAAGTTAAGCAGTCGGTCAATTAAGTCAGACAACATAGTGGAAGCACTGAGTATAAATTCCTAAAAGTTAAGTGCTCGTTTGTCAGATAGTAGGAACAAAACAAAATAGAGCAAGGTCAAAAATATAAGTGTGTAAAAAACAAAAACAAAATATATATATATAACCTATATATTTAAATATTTAAAAGAAAATATACTTATTTCTTTTTAGTTCTGACACCTCGAATAGATGAATATAAGCAAATAAGTAAACAATCTTATGACTCAATGATAATGGTTTTAATTAAATAAACTACAATAAGCTCTATCCAACATCAATAAATCTCATGTAGCATTTTTCTTGTAATGACATGTTGCATAATAACTTTTTATCGTAAAAAGATGTATTCTTTGTGTTTAAATATTTTATGTTCTTGTGAACTTGAAAAAATTAGCGGTAATTTAAGTCTTAATATTATCCATATGTATTATATAAACATACATGTATATATGTGTCTGTTCCTGTGCAGACTATTCATGAATGTTTTGAGCAAACTTAAAATACCCTATTTATCCTGATAACAATTTTATAGCAAAGTGTATGTATTACATGACAATTATTTATTATGTGGTGGATCTTTTAATCTTCAATAATTTTTAAGGTATAACCCTAGAAAAAAATGTTGTAAAGCTATACTTTGAAAGATAAATACGATTTTAAAAATATAAAATAATGATTCTTTCATGAATGGGTGTGCTTGTGTTAGCTTTGTAAGAAAGCAATCAAAAGTCAAGAAAAAATGTAAGAAGGAAATTAAAGCAGAGAGAAAAGATGTATTAAATAAATAATTACAGTTTTCATTACATGTATTGTAACTCTGCTTTGTCTATAAGGTATGGTCAAGTAGAATTCCACAAAAGTTCTGATTCTCTTTATCTCTTTTTTGTTAATGTGTATTCTGAAATAGACATTAGCTCCACATACAGATCTCTGAACAGAAGTTGTTTATATAGACCGCATTAATTATTTTAACTCTATACATCTGTTTAACATTTCCCTTAATTCAGACACACTACATTAAAGGACGACTAATTTTTGAAGTGTGCCACAGAAAAAATGGTTAGTGTGGTAAACTAAGCTAGTTTAATGCTTCAGTAAAGTCTTAAGAAGAAAAAAAATGCTTCTCAAGAGCTAAGAAATATGTTATTAAAAGATCAAAAAGTAAACATATACATAAATATGTGTGTGCATATGTATATATATATACATGTGTATGTGTGTATATATGTATATATACACACATGTATATATGTATACATGTGTGTATATATACATACATATATATACACACATATACATGTGTGTATATATATATATATATACACATATACATGTGTGTATATATACATACATATGTATATATACATGTGTATGTGTGTATATATATACATATATATATGCATACACACACACACACACACACACACACACATATACATTAGTGGCCTATGAAAAGACAGGCCTATGAAAACCATTCTTAGGAAACTTTATTATTTAAGTTCAAAATTCAGTGTTCTCTTTCTATTCTTATTTGGAAGTTTTGAGTCATTTGAGTCATGGTCTTAATATTTATGAGAGAGAAAACTGGTTTTAATAAGACTGCAAATAAAAACCATAATCCTACTAAACATCTTATTAAAAAAATAAAAATAAAAAATGAAATCCTGGTGTTGATGTGGAATAAGTTTATCCTGAAGAATAACTTGATATATTAAATAGATGAAATGTACTTGATTTCATATCTTACATATTTATTCAAGCTTTCAGACATCTGAAATAATAGTTTGTAATCTAACCATAAGGAAAAATAAACAAACAAAACATACTGTTCATTAGTAGTATTTTAAGTAATTTGTTTTTCAAATGCCACCAATAAAATGTTTTTGGAAGTTTGTTGCAGCATTGATGTAACTTGGTTTTTATTTTTTTCTCTATTTCAATTGCAGTTTGTAAAATGGCCTTTTCTTTTTTTTCCCAAGGGGTCTGTTTTTTAGGAAGATAATCTTGAAAATGTGAATTACCTTTATGTTTATGTTGCTAGCTCTCAAAGAAATAAAAATTTGAAATAGTAAATTTCAGTGTTACGTCTGTTTGTTTTATGAGCATATATAAAATATTCAAATTTAATATTAGCTCAACAATTGAATTAGTTGTATATGTTTGCATTAAAATGAGATAAAACTAAAAAAAAAAAAATTATATCAGATAATACTTGAAAGTGCATGTAATATATCAAAATTATTAAATAATATGTTACATTATGTGCAGATTTCATTCTATTAAAAGAAAATCATCGGTAGTTTTAAAAAACATAAAATAGTATTTGTAGAGAGCTTTCAGAATAAATCATAAGCAATAAAGAAATTAGATACTATTATTTTACTTAAAATATGGAGATGCTCCTAATGTAATAACTATTTGGTTGAGTAATAATAAGGACATTTAAATGTCTGCTTTAATATTTTAAATTATACATTCATTGCATTAATTAAACCAGAAAAAATGACTAAATATAGCAATTGTTTCTAGTTAACACAGTGACTTTTTTTTGTCAGAAATTTTTATTTTTTCATTATCAAATATCAAGTATCTAAATCCAATTAGAGCTTTGCTTTTTACCATGTGGTTAGTCAAAACCTTGCCTAAAAGAATATGTAAAATTAAGGGTGACATATAGATTGCATTTACAGCAGGATAAAAAAGTAATGCTTCAGATGTTGGATTAGAGAGTAAAAAAGAATTCTTCTAAAGACTTTTGTGGTTTCAAGTAGCCAAATAAATCAGGACTGTATGTTTACTAAACTGAATTATATGCATATCCTGAAATAAATCTGGAATGTTAGCTACGGTAATGAGTATACCCAAATAACATCAATATTTCATTTATTAATAGTAATATATAGTGTAAGACAGGTTGTAATGTGTTTGCAGAAGCATTCAGGCAAGGAAATCAAACATGTAGGCTAATTTTGCATAGCGCACTGCACTGATTATGCTCAGAGATTGTGTATATCATCTCTGAGCCTATAAATCTATGTGAAAAAATTGAAGACCAGATTACGATAAGATATTATTGGAATTAAAAGTGGCAAAATATATAGCCTACATACAGTCCTTGGTAAATAATATCTACTTTCCTCACCCAAAAAGGAAGTGAAATATATTTTTTTTCTTTATT
>NW_006494613.1:7869155-7943002 GCF_000325575.1 Pteropus alecto
TTTTAGTATACATATTATGGATCTTATTTTAAAAACATCATTTTAAATAATATTAAATATGTTTTAAAAATTAATACACCATTAGGAAATTTAGAAAAAAAATATTTAAAATAAAACCTATTTATTTGGAAATTACGCTACATAATGTGTTAGGCTATTTGTAACCTGGGGTAGATAGGCTTCTCCCATTTTGGAAATCCGAGCTTAACAAAGTGGTGTACTTTATTCATCATTATAGAGGTATAAATGTTCAAGAAATACAATTTTTACTTTTTATCTATTCTGTAGAAACAGAATTAGGTTTTAAAATTTTAAGAATAGTGTATCTTATTTTGTGTCATACCTGTCTTCCTTTAATACAAAGTTTCAAGATATTATTTGCCATTATAAAATTAAGCCATAATAGCCCAACCTTAAGCAATGCATTCTTTATCTCATTTGCAAAATAAAAATTTTTTGAGTTTGTCTTTGTTTTTGCTAGTTCTAAATGTTATAAATTTATTAGTGCATCTGTGGGAAACTTACACTCATACATTTATGGTGCAAATTCGTATCAGTAGAACTGTTATGAAAAAAAAAAATGACAATATCTAACAAAGCAACATTTGTATTTATCTTGTGACCCAAAAATTACCCTGCTAGAAACTTATGCTGAAGATATGCCTGCAATAATATAAAAATGCATATACATGTAAAGTTATTAATTTAAACACTGTTTGTATTTACAAGGTGCTAGAAACAGTGTAAATACCATACAAGAAGAGTGATTAATAAACTGGTATATCCACAAAATGCTCATGCAACTGTAAAATGGAATGAAAAAGAGCAGTAAGAACTAATGTGGAATGACTTTCAAGAGAATAGAAAATAGTATATATACAAAGAAATAATACAATTTGTGAAAGAAGAAGGGAAAATAAAATATATATTTACTTATTTATGCATGAAGAGATAAATACAGAAAGGATAAACTAGAGACAAATAATACAATTTATTTATATTGGGATAGATGCATACAGGGTGGAAAGAATAGAAATAATAGGGTTTGAGAATAACATTACTCTAAATATACCTTTTTATATAATTCTGACTTTTCAATTGTAGCAATGCTTGGTATATTAAAAAAATAACACCTTAAAAGGAAATCCCGATCATTTCAGAAATCAAAAGGGACAGAGAAAACACACTATTGTAAAAATAAACAGAAACACATGAATTCAAGTGGATTTCACAAGAATAGTATAACTATAGTAAAGGAGAAATAAACCTAACCAGATTAGTACTATGTGCTGTTATACTAAACACAAATTTTGCACTTTAATTGCTGCTTCAGTTTCCTATTTTTATGTGTTAACAATTCTCAAAGTACTTTCTGTATATTCTATAAGTTAATAGGTTCATATGTTGAGAATAATGAGATTTGGTTTGCCACTATGATAAGGAGTTAAAAATACAGAAATAGGAAAGACTAGAATAAATCGTGATGTTTAATTGGAATTGTCAGATGGATGGTAGATAGGTAGATGATAGATAGATGATAGATAGATAGATAGATAGAAAGATAGATAGATAGATAGATAGATAGATAGATAGATAGATAGATAGATAGATGATCGATAGATAGATAATTGATGGATATTGAAATAGAAAGTATGTTTATAAAGAAATGTGATGTACGCGTATAAATTCATCTATTTCTTAGCTCTATCTTCTAATATAGCTAAGAAGCTATGACCTTCAATAGCACTGAGCACAATCAGTGTCTAGATTTTGGCTTCTATGTATAAGGCTCTAACAAAAGAAACTAGAGATTCTTCATAAAATGGTTGATGCCAGTACTAGATCAGCCTAGAATAACTTTATGTGCCAACAAGTCAGCAAGTGCTTAAGAAATAATGAGATATTTCAAAAGGACATAAGTATCAACATGATGGAGATCAAACTGAGAAATCTGAGACAATTTGAGTATCAAATAAATAATATAAGTAAATAATTATAATACAGTGAACATAATAAAAATCCATAAAACCTATATGGATATAAATACACTAAACATGCAAATAAATAAATGAAAAAAAAAAGGTTTTTCTACACTAGATAGATAACTAAAATATGTAGAAGAAATGACAGAATTATAAAAATTTACATTTGACAACCATAAAAAGAATAATAATTGACATAAGCAAGGGTTATCAATGAATGTTAAAGTTAGCATTGGAAACATTTATGACTAATAGCTTACTTGTAATAATCTCAAAATATATCACCACAAGATACTTATTGATTACAGTGGGGAAATAATAATTTTACAGTGAAGGAACCTGGTAGTTATCACCTTAACTGGTTAATTGAAATTAAAATCTACAGAAGTCATATAAATAGAGATCATGAGTCCCTTGATGCCAATGCACTGAGAAAAATAAAATGTCTCCTCTGGTCTATTCAATCCATAACTGCAATCCCTGAATCCAATCATGATAATCAAACATACTAACATTAAAAGATGTTTTATGAAATATCTGATCCATAATGTCAACATTGTAAAAGAAAAAGAGAGACTAAGGAACTACTTGAGATTAAAGAAGAGTAGAGAGACGTAGCAAGTGACTGGACTAACTGATCAGGACATCCTTTTTAGATATGGGATTTTGGGGACACTTCCAAAATCCAAATAAGATCTGCAGCCTTAAGTATTACATCAGTGTTAATTTCCTGCTTATGACAATCTTATGGTTGAACATGAGAATGTCCTGATTTTCTAAGAAATGTACACTAGTAATATGTAATGTTTTGCAAATCTATTCTTTACCAAGATTATTAAAATAGTGCTTTTCTTGTAGCTTTTTACTGAATTTTAAATTATTTTAAATATAACATCAAAGTACATTTTTCATTGAAACATTTATTTTATTTTATTTTTAAATATACATATTATTTTTAAAATAAAGTTGGCATGCAATATTATATTAATTTCAGGTGTACAACACAGTGATTAGACATTTATATAACTTATGAATTGATCACCCTGATAAAACTAGTACCCATCTGACACCATACATAGTTATTGCAATATTATTGACTATATTCCTCACGCTATACTTTACATCTCCATAATTATTCTGTAACTACCAATTTGTACCTCTTAATCTCTTCCTCGTTTTCACCCACTCTCCCAACCCCCTTACCATCTGGCAACAATCAAATTGTTCTTGGTATCTAAGAGCTTGTTTCTGTTTTGTTTGTTTTCTTCTTTAGATTTCACATATGATTGAAATCATATGGCACTTATCTTATTCTGTCTGACTTACTCCTCTGAGCACAATACCCTCTAGTTCCACCTATGGTGCAGGTGAAAGATTTTATTTTTTTTTTTATGGCTGAGTAAAGTCCATTGTATATATGTACCATCTCTTTTTAATAAATTCAACCCTTGATAGATATCCAGGTTGTTTCCATAACTTTGCTATTATAAATAATGCAGCAATGAACATAAGGATGCACATGTCCCTTAGAAGTAGTGTTTTGGGTTTCTTCAGATAAATGCCCAGAAGAGAGATAACTGGGTCCTTCTTTGTCCCTTGTTATAGCTTTTGTTTTAAAGTCTATTTTGTATAGTATAAGTAGTGCTACCTTGTTATTTTGTTTTGTTTTGTTTCTATTTTCACAAAACATCTTTTTCCATTCCTTTACTTTCATTCTGTGTTTGTCTTTCCATCTGAAGTAGGTCTCTTGTAGGCAGCATATGTGAGGGTCCTGTTTTCTTATCCATTCAGCCACCATATTGTTTGATTGGAGCATTTAATCCATTTACATCTAAAAGGATTATTGCTATATTTGTAGTTATTACCATTTTATTTATATATTTTTTCTTCTTCTCCTCTTCCTCCTCCTGCTCCTTTTTCTCCATATCCTTCTCTTTCTTTCTCTTTCTTCTTAAAGAAGTCTCTTACATTTCTTGTAATACTATTTTGGTGGTGATGAATTCCTTTAGTTCTTCCTTGTCTGGAAAGCTCTTTATCTGTCCATTGATTTTATATGATAGCTTTGCTAGGTAGAGTAATCTTGGTTGTAGGTCCTTGCTTTTCATCACTTTGAATATTTTGTGTCTAGCCCTTTTGGCCTGCAAAGTTTCTGTTGAGAAATTAGTTGTCAGTCTTATGGGAGCTCTCTTGTAGGTAACTGGTTTTCTCTTTCTGAACTTAAGATTCTCTTTGTCTGTATTCTGTGGCATTTTGATTATGATGTGTCTTAGTGTGGACCTCCTTGGCTTCATCTTGTTTGGAACTCTCTGCACTTCTTGGGCTTATATGTCTTTTTCTTCACCACAGAAAATTTTCATCATTATTTCTTCAAATAGGTTTTTAAATCCTGCTCTCTCTTTTCTTCCTGGTACTTCTACAATGTAAGTGTTGGTATGCTCATTGTTGTCTCAGGCCCCTTAACCCTCTTTTTTTTTTTTTTTGATTCTTTTTTCTTTTCACTATTCTGTTTTCCGCTATCTTATTTTCTAAATCGCTGATTTAATCCTCTGTTTCATCTAATCTACTGTTGATTCCCTTTAATGAATTCTTTATTTCAGTTATTGCATTCTTCATTTCTGACTGGTTCTTTTATATGTTTTCTATCTGTATTTTTATGTTTCCTATCACTTTGTTAAAGTTTTCACTGAGATCATTGTTTTAAACTCTGCGTCTGATAGATTACTTGTCTTCATTTTGTTTAGTTCTTGTTCTAGAGCTTTGTTCTATTTCATTTGGGACGTGTTTCCTTGTCTCCCTATTTTGGCTGTCTGCTTGTGTTTGTTTCTAAGTATTAGGTAAAGCTGCTCTCCATCTTAGTAGAGCGGCCTTATATAGTAGGCATCTTATGAGGCCTAGTGGCTCAGTCTCCCTGATCACATGACCTAGGTGCTTCAGGTGTATCCCTTGTGTGAGTTGTGTGTGCTCTCTCATTGTAGATGAGCCTTGGTTTTAGTTTGCACTTCAATGACAGGGATTGGCAAGCTGATTGATTGTGAGAACTGGCCATGACTACAGTGAAAGAGTTGTGTAAGGGCTTACCCTTTTTAAGCAGGATTAACTTTAGCAGGGCAGGTGCCTGCCAAGTCTGTCCTTTGGGAGTGTCATTTGTGGAGGTAGTTGGATGAAGATCAGGTGTGGTCTAAAGATGGCTACTGAGTGTGTTGGTTTGGGGGCCTCTTAGAAGGTACTTTGTTGAAGGCCAAGGTCAGATGCTGCCTGTGCCCTGCCTGGGGCCAGCTGGTGGAAGCTACAAAGTGATCTGCAGATTATTGCCATTTGTGTTGAGCTTGAAGGTGCCTGGGAGAAGCTAAGCTCTGAACCAAGGCCAGCTGTCACTAGTGCTGGGCTTTGGGTTGCTTAGCAAGAGACACGGTGCATTCTGAGATCATATGCTGCTTGTTTTGTGTTTGTGTACCTTTGATAGATTTAGAAAAGTCTGCAGCATGAGCCAAAATAGGTCGTTTATATGGAAAAGCCACTGGAAGTAGCTTGAGTGGTCTCTCAAGTTGGGTGGTGTGGGTCTCAGGGAATCACCAGGTGAGAGGACCAGTGTTACCCAGGTTGCTGAAGACTCAGACATGATGGTTGCCTGGGTCTGCACACTGGATGTGGGGAGGGCTAAACAAAGAAAAAATGGCTCTGCCAGTATTTCTGTCTGGGAGAAAGCTGACCCTTCAGCCCTTGCCCAGACAATTCACTTCTTCCTTTTTGTATCTGGTGTGTTTTGACCTACTATGCCAACACAGGAGCTCAGAGCAAGTGAGGTCGTCAGCAAGTAAATTTGTGCACAGGCCCTTTAAGAGGACCACCTGGTACTCTAGCAGCCCTTCGTCTCACTGAGTCACATCTCTACTGATTTTTACAGTCAGAAGTTGTGGGAACTTCTTTCCTCGGCATTGAAACCCTGGGATGGGGAGACTGATGTTCCTCACACTCCTCCAGGGAGATCTCCACAGCCAAGATATCCCTCCTGATTTTAACAGCTGTATGTGGGTGTGGGACCAGCCTGTTCTGTGTCTCAACCCTTCCTACCAGTCTCCACATGGCTTTTCTGTATGTTAGTTACAGATGAAGTTCTCATCAGCAGGACTTCAGGCAATTCTCAATGATGGTTGTTCTGTAGTTTAGTTGTAAATGTGATGTGTTCCTGACAGGAGGCAAGCACATTGTTTACCCTCTCCTCCATCTTGACCTGAAGTCTTCATTGCAATATTTTTAAACATGATAATGACACAGATCAGAGTTCTTTTATTTTTAACTGAGTGAGTCAAATCATGCTAGTATATGTATAAATTAACTTTACCAAGTCACTTAGTAATAAAAAATGCATAAATTTTATAAATGTATGTAGCACCAAATTTTCCATCTCTTGCTTCCATAGTAACAATTGGTGAACAATTAAATAAATAACTGACATCACAGAGGATAATAGTTGAAGTCTAGGTAAAGAGAACTGAGTTCAAACTTTTACTATACCATTTTCTAGCTGTGTATCATGGACAAATTATTAAACCTACATACATTTTGGTTCTTAATTTCTAAAATGTGGATTTTAATATAATCTAATTTACTGAATCCCACAACATTATAGCCATTGCAAATTAAAATGGGATATGCTACAAGGTGAACGTAGCCTGATGACTGGCACAGTAAGCTGTAAATACATATGTGGTAGGCAGAATTTCAAGATGGATCCAAGATTTCTACCTTCTGGTATACAAATTTTCTATAATACTCTCACTTCAGGTGTTGAGAGGACTGATAAATATGATTAGATATCGCTCCCATGATTGAGTTATAGTGTATGACGAGAATAAAGAGACTTTGCAAATGTAATTAAGGTCTCACATCAAGTGATCTTGAGTTAATATAAAAATAGATTATCATCAATTGACCTAATTTAGTTAGATGAACCCTTAAAGAGGGGCTGAGCCATTCCCGAAGAGAGAAATTCTACTGTTAGCTTTAAAGAAATAAGCTGCCACATTGTACAAGAACTTGAAATGTTCATTGGCCAGAAATTCAGGAGCCTCTAGGAGGTGAAAGGGACTCCCTGAAGACAATTAGCAAGAAAATGGGGAATTTACTCCTATAACTAAAAAAAACTAAATTCTTCTAAAACCACATGAGTTTTTAAAAGAAGCCAAAGCTTCAGAAAGAAACAAAGCCCAGAAAATAACTTGATTGCATCATTGGGAGATGCTGAGTGGAGGACTTAGATAAGCTCTGCTCAAGCTTCTGATCTACTGAAACTGTGAGATAATAAATAAACATGAGTACGAACGGCAAAGTTTGGGATAATTTGTTATATAGCATAGACAAAACATACATGTTGTTATAATTATACCAGCTATAAAAAGATACTAATTTGACTGACACCGTAATGTTGTTTTTGATGATTCTGAAACTACATCAGCATTTAGTTTAAATGTTTTATAAAGTGTAAAATATATTTTTTATGTTTAAATTTTTTTTATTTCCAATTTCTTCCATTCTACTATTAGATTTTTTTCACAACTGTTAAATACAAAACCTACCGCAGAGCTAAATTTTAGCTGTCAATGATTTATTACTGAGAATGGTTAAAAAAATACAGCTTTCCTGGAACAATATTATGTATGATATTATTTAAATAGTTAATAAGTATTTTTTCTTTATCGCTTATTATCATGTATCCCAATTTAATAATTGATATATGTATAAGAATATTCTGAAGCACATTAAAACCATTTTTTAAAATTTTCTTATTAAACTTTTACTTTTTAGAACAATTTTAGATTTACTTTTAGAACAATTTTAGATTTAGATGGAGAAGATAATACAGAGTTCTCTGTTTTCCCTACTATTAACATCTTAAATGTTTGGTACAATAAATCTATAGTTCATTAGATTTTATTAGTTTTTACCTAATGTTCCCTTTTGGTTGCAGAATCCCACATTATACTTAGTTGTCACATCTCTCTAGGTTCCTCTTGGCTATAGCATTTTCTCACTTTACCTGCTTTTTATAACTTTGAATATTTTGAACTGTACTCAGGTATTTTTTAGAAGTTTCTCAGTTGGGCTTTTTCTGATTTTTTTCAAGTTTGAGACTAGCGCTATGAGTTATTGAGAGAAAGACCACAGAGGTAAAAATGCCATTGTCAATACATCATATCAAGTGTACATATTATCAACATGATTTATGACTCTTGATATTTCTTTACATGAACACAAAATAATTAAATAAATGGATGACAAATAGTAAGAGCCAGGTTTCTCACTGTTGAAGTGGGAGTTTACAGATAAGCAAAAAGAGAAAGCAAGAATGATGCATGTGATCATGGATTAGAGACATCAGAATAAACTCAAGTTTAGCTTAATATAAATGCAGATAGAAATATTTATAGAGATGGGCATGTAGACAAATTTTTATAACCACATAAAATTTTGCTCTGTTAGATGAGGAGGCAAAAATGAAGACAAAACAATGAACCAAAACATCTCAGTAGCAGTGAGCAAGAACATCTAGCACCCAGATCTTGTTTTCTTATATCATTCTTCAATAAAAGGAACCAAGGCTCCCTGTAGAAATGGATGATTCTAGTACTAGGGCAGGATATACACAAGATGAGACTTTAGCATCTTGTAATACCAAAAAAAAAAAAAAAAGTACCCAAGCATACACACTCACATACATCTACAGTGATAGGAAGGTATGCCAAAGAATCATAGGAGCCAATTGAATGAGACCCCAATATTCAGCCAAAGCTGAATCAGTCTGAACAATCTTAAAATAATATAGCACAAAGTATAAAATAAATATCTACAAACCCATCAGAATATAAATGATTGAATAAATTGATTAATTAATAAATGAGGAAGAAGAGACATCTCTCATGTAGAAGTATTAATAATTTAGGTAGGGAGTATGACTGCCTACTCCTTAGATGCCAGCTGGGCACAATGACTTCCAAGGTGTACAGTGTGAAAAGATGAAGGAGAAGTAAGGTAGAAGGAAGAAACTTTACAGTAAAGACATTTCACTAGCTGATTATGCCAACAAGTCATTGATCCTTTGTTGTTTTGAACTACTTACTCTACCAACCTGTGATAGTATCTGAAATTTTTTGAGTATGGTGTCAAACATGTTGACATGCTCAGTCACAGAATAAATCAGAACACTGGATCTGAGAATGGGTGTCTGAAAAGGACTTAGAAGAGACTCTATCATAAGGCTCTGTCTTGCTAGACACATTGCCCCCCCCTTTTTTTGAAAATAAAACATAATTTATGAATTTAGAAATATGTAATTTAAAAATAATAGTTACTTAAATTTATAAAAATTTGTAAAAAAAGTTTTGAAACAAATGAAAGGATCGGATCTACATATAACTTGTTTCTTAGTATTGTGTACATTTAAGTTATCATTTTCAATGCTATTTAAGTAGTTAGTAGATTGCCTTTCGACTCTAGATGTTTAATAGATAATTTTTTATTTGATTTGATGACTTCATGGACGAGAAAGAATGCTATAAATTGATTTTCATTTTGATATATTATTTTCTGCCCTTTAAAAATTGAGATTTATGGATATGACAATCATATAATTTTAATGATACTTCTGTTGATGAAATCCCAGTTGGTCTTTGAGAAAAATAATATGGAAAAACTATCGTCTTTACCAATTAAAAATCAAGAGAGTAAGGATTTTTATAAGCCTCCTGGGAGACTTGTCTTTTCTATCTTTGATAAATACATGATTATAAGGACAAATTATATGAGTAGCAATAATTTCCCAGTAATGTGATCATTAAAAGACCTCCCAACTGTAATATATCAGTATTAATTGGGGACAGATGATCATTTTAGTGACATGTTCAAATCATTATACATATTTCAATACTTCATGAATACCTGAATATTCTTAATGAAGTGATTATTGTTTTTAAGCTTTTCAATGCAAAGATCTTAATAAGGTTGCTTATTTTAAAACTAGGAAAAAAATAAAAAATAGAAGTAACCATTGTTAATTAAAACTTTAGAAAGATATTTGAGAAAAGTGAACTAAATATTAACTTTAGTAATTTTTGGATGTAGAAATACTTTAACATTTACTATAATTATGCTATTACCAGTTTTATTATGTAAGCAATATCAAACATTGACCTGTGTTCTGAATTGTTGATCTAAATTATGATCAAAATACCAAAAAACTCATGTTCTATATTGTAATGATTATTACTTTTCATGTACATAATTTAATACTTGTGTGTATAATTCTTCACCTAAAAATGCAAGCTACAATGTCTAATATTTGAAGAGATTCCAAAGCAAATCAAGTTTGTTCAAATCTTTTTCCTTCTATAATGAATTTTGTTTCCTAATTTTGAATAATATCACAATCTTGTCCTGTTATAAAGTTTCCAAAATGTCAAAAGTTTTTACTGTAGACTTAGTTCCTAAGTTTTAGTTTGTGATCTTTTTACTAATACATAACTCAATATCACATATTGTTAGAATAAGCCAAAATTTTTGATACCATAATTTCCTCTTAAAAAACAATACTTTTTTTTTCGCATATCTCAAAGCCCTTATTTGCTCCATTGCCCTATTTTGCACCTCTCTAGTCTGGCTCCTTTTCTACTTTTACGATTAACTTTTCCTTTCTAATTTTATATATTTTTCTTATTATTTGAAATTCTAAATTATCAAGATTCTACTAGATTTTTTATTCATTTTCTCTTCTAATTTCTCATCTTACTACTAGTAACTTTATTTTCATACTAATTTATTCATGAAAATCAAAATTAAGTCTCCCTTGTCTTGAGCTTCTGTCACTGTTTTAAATGTTACAATTCCATTATCCTATTTAATCTTTACAAAAACTTATGACTAGTGCTATTATTATTTTATAACTTTAGATAAGAAGAGAAACAAGGAGCTTATGTAACTTGCTCAAAACCACATGAGAAAGTGATGGAGCCAGAGTTTTAACCAAAGCAATAGTACTCCAGTTACTATACTTCATGAATATTTTCTGTATCCTAAATTTAACAAATCTGTGATTTTCTATAAAAATATGTTTTTGGCTAGTCAGTAACCCATTCCCTTAAATTGAAAATATTGTTATTCTCTTATTTTATAATCCAAATTCATTAAATTTTACCACTTCTCATTTATATAGGACTCTCACATCTAATCTATTTCCGCCTCCACTATGGTAATTTTAGATTTCCTCATCCTTTATTATGGCGATTACAACAGCATTCCATCTCTGTTATCAATCTCTTTCTCTATTCCATTTCCAATTAATAGATCATCATATTATCTGCATTAGCTTCCCAAAAGATAAAAAAATACAATGTTATTATATCTTTAGCTATTTATACTATGTTGTTTAACTTACAGTATTTTCAATAGTATTCGTATGTTTTAAATTGGCATCATGTCAGTAGGAGGGTATGACCAGGTATACTGTATTAGTCCCAATGGTATATTAAGAAGCAAAACTAAAACAAATTTAACCGTAGCACAATTAAAGAAAAAAAAAATGTATGGTAATTGAATAAACCTTTAATGCTGACAGGGCCAAACCTTCAGCCTAATAGTGTTCTGAGTTTCCTCGACAGATTTCTCATTCTCTGAAATTGCACTGATCATTTCCATTAGTAGCCTTCTTGAGAAACAAAGGAGAAAATGAAAAGTGCCTTATTGACTCACTTGCACCCTTGACCTTATAAGTATTCTTTGCATGGCTTGCTTATGAGTTTGTTATTAAACAAACTAAGAGCAACTAAAACCAATCCCAAGTCTCTGTTCTCAATTCTACTCTGCCTTTGAAACTAGACCAGCTTTCACCATGACCTTCTCAGATTTTCTAAACTTTACCCCAGCTTAAATTTTCAGTGTTATCTCTACCATATGCCTAACATATACTATGTGAAATTTTCTATATTTTGGAGACATTATAGATGTTTTTTGCTTCTATCTGGAATATTTAGTTCTTTGACAAACTCCATCTCATCTTGCAAAACCTCTCAAAAAATGTTTTCTCCTCAATCACACCTGTTGCCCTACTTTCCTAAGTAGTCTGTTGATCTATACTCTTCATGGTGTTTCTTTGGGCTTTGCACACTTCATTGCAACTTATTTGCTTCCTTTTCCTATTTCCTTCCTTGATAATTAGAACCTTAAGAACAAGAATTTGGCTCATTAATTCACATTATGTATGTCTTTTTCTGTTGCTGCCTTTAGCAGTGTATAACTGATATCACTTGGTGTACATAGTTTCATCTCTTTCCTCCTCTAGATGCCTCTTGTTTTATGACTCAATGGTTACTTTACTTTATAACCATGTTTTTGTCTTTTCTTCTTTTTACCACCTCTTGCCCTCACCATTAAACTACCAAATACCGTGAAGAAAAGAATTTTATCTCACCGATTTTTACTCCCTCTGAAGTCCCTAGCACATTATTAGGTGTTTTATAGGCTCAGAAGAGTTGTCTGTGATGTTTCTAAAACTGGCAAAAGCTGGCTTAACAGATTGTTGATGATTTTTTATATTTTAGGCTCTGTTAGCCTTTATTATAAACCATTCCAACACCAAAGAGAATTCAAATAATTTTCCCTAACGAATCCTGTTTTTCTATCAAACTGTATTTTTATATACAATTTAATTTGTAATTAAACAAATACACATAAAACTGACCATTAGAGTTTGTAATTAATAAAAAAACACAAGATTATCACATTGAACCAAAATAATTTCTATTAAAAAAAAAGAAAAGAAAGAAGCAGTTGATTGGTTTATGTTACCTTTTTAAAGGTAAATAGATAGTTTTCATTAAGCATATTTTTTCCTTAAATAACGCATCCTCTGTGACTTCCTAGACTCTAATGGTAGTGATAGTAGAATAAGACACCATGGAACATGTTAGTCAATTGTCATATTTTAAAATGTTATTATTTTTTCCAGGAACAACAACAGGTTGTTATTATCCTATTTGTACTGCTTTTAGATTATTTTGGCTAAAATGTATGTAATCTTAGGCAAATGGGTATGTATGTTTGTTTAGTAAAAAGAATTATATGAGAATAATTAATACAAAAGAAACTATTCAGAACTTTTTTTATATCTGTTAAGATTGTGATTAGCCAGGGAGAATGACTGAAAAAGGAATGGAAAATCCTAAAAAGAAGTGCAGAGGCTGTACCCTCAGGGTTACAGAAATAGAACAATAGGGGAATGAAAACTAATATCATGATGCTGATATGACATTGGAATTCTGTAATTTAAAAAATAAAAATAAAATATATATTCTAGAAAGACTTCGAGTTACAGAAAAATTAAGAACATAGTATAGAAATTCTCCTACACTCCACATCCGGTAGGGTATATTATTGACAACTTATATAATTATGGCATTTTTAAATAATTAATGAACCAATATTATTCTTAATAATACATAAAATTCACATTTTATTTAGATTTCCTTAGGCTTTACCTTATGCACTTTTTTTGAGTTCCAGGATCTCATTCAGAATACCACATTATATTTAGTATCAAACATCCTTAGGCTACTGTTTATTATGAGTTCCTCTAATTGTTTTTCATGATCTTGACAGTTTGTGGAATACTGATTAGATTTTAGTCCCTCTATTGGGATTTTTTTCATATATTTTTAAAAATATTATGGGAGGAAGATCACAGAGATGAAGTGCTACTTTTATCACATCCTATCAAAAGTACATACTATCAATATAACATAGGACTAATAAAGTTGACTGTTATCGCCTGTTGAGAAAATGTCAGGTTTTTCCACTGTAGAGTTACTCTACTCCTGCCCCCTCTGCACACACTTCAAACTGCATACTTCGGGAGGAAGTTACTATGTGCAGTCCACATATGCTCTATATCCTTGAAGGTAAAGTACCTACATAAATTATCTGGAATACTTCTGCATGTGAGTTTTGTCTCTTAAATCCTTTATATGTATTCAATTATTTATTAATATTTATATGAACTCATGAATATTTATTTTATATTTTGGATTAAAATCTGATACTATTTAATTTAATTTGTTGCTCAAATTGTTCCAGTATTGGCCATTAGCTCTTTTACTTGGCTCCTATGTTTCTTGGGCATATCACTATCATTTTTTTTTCCTTTGTACACTTTTACTTTTTTACTTTCTGTCATTATGAGATGCTCCAGGATTATCTTTTAAGAATGAAATAAAAACTTTATTGTTTAGAGCAGTAGTAAGCAAACTCTTTGTAAAAGATCAGATAATAAATATTTTTGGCCTTCTATAAGGTTTCTTTTGCACAGTTGGTTTTTGTTTTTAGATTTTAACAAATCTTTAGAAATGTGAATGAAAGACACACACACACACACACACACACACACACACACACACACACACACACATATCTCAGGCTGTGCAAAAACAGATTCTAATCTTCATTTGACTTCCTGGCAGTAGTTTCTTGAACCATGGCTTAAAGAAATAACATTAAAAAATAACAATTTTTTACCACCACCCTCCACTTCCGATAGTCTGTAAGGACTTTAAGTATGAAGATTTCCATTGCTTAAAGAAAATACAGCAGTGATTTCTAAACCTTTTAAAAATTATTATTTTTAATAATATATTTATTTATGTATATATTTATTAGTTTTTGTTAATACTCTGGTATTGCATTGTAGTTGATATAATTTATTATATAGGACCTGAAACTCCACTCCTCTCCTATTCAAAACAGTATGTCTAAACGGCTGATTTTGGACCATAAATAAGAATAACATTAAGGATAGTCTTGAAACCACTTATTTACTATGTATATATTACACATATGAATAATTTTATAGATGATTATAGGCAGAATTTTAAGATACCTCCAAGACATTCATTCTTTACTGATATGCCTTGGATTGTATTACATTAGTGGCAAATGGAAATTATTCAGGTGGGCCTCATCTAAACATGAGCCCTTTACAAATAACAAGTTTTTCTTTCTCTTGCGGCAGGAGAGAATTTAGATAGATTTGATTCCAGAGAGAGATTTCAATACTGACTCCGAATACTGAAAGGACA
Organism: Pteropus alecto; assembly: GCF_000325575.1. NCBI lineage: Eukaryota > Metazoa > Chordata > Mammalia > Chiroptera > Pteropodidae > Pteropus > Pteropus alecto. The sequence goes on from NW_006494613.1 coordinate 7,884,256, forward strand.
ATAGAGCAGCCTGTAAGAGCTGAAAGTCACCCTAGGCTGGCACTCAGCAAGAAATAGAGAACTTAGTCCTACATTTGCAAGGAACTGGATTCTCCCACAACCTGAATGAACATGGAAGTCATTTTTTCCTCAGAGCCTCCAAATAAGTGCCCACCAAACTGACACCTTAATTTCAGCTTTGTGAGACCCAAGCTGAACCCAGTCTAACACTCACAGACTTCTGACTTACTAAACTACAAGCTAATAACTAGGTGCTGTTTTAAGTCACAAAGTTGACTTGTTATGCTGCAATGGAAACTGATGCAGTTATCATTACTAACAAATTACCTGTAATACAGTGCAGCTATGCCATTACTTAAACACAATAATCATCAACCCAAGGCCCTTTCTAATCCATTACATATTGTTTGGAAGCAAATGTCTTTTGGTATATCACTTCATTTTTAAATATTTCATCATTCAGTCCATAATGAATTATTTTATGGCTAGGTCATACGATACCCAGATAATTGGTTAAACATTACTTCAAGGTATGTCTATGAGTGTGTCTGTGGATGAGAGTAACATTTGAATGTTAGACTGAGTAAAAGAGATTGCCCTCCCCGTGTGTGTGGCCTTCCTCCAATCTCTTCAGGTCTGAATTGAACAAAAAGGCAGAGTGTGTTAGTTAGGATTTTCCAAAATCAGAACCAATAAATTTCAGAAGTAGTAACATTTTTGAGGTGAAGAATCTCTTTATCATCACTTACTAAAATTACAGTGAAATAGATGGCAATTTTTTTTGCAAGTCATTAGTAGGTAATTCCAGGTCTCTCACTGAATCTACATCAATTTTGGATTATTGACATATCACTTTTACATAATGAAGGCAGAGCTCACAGATTAAATCCTTGTTCGTAGGTTTTCTTTTTTGTTTTTCTTTTTAAAAATATTTCTTTATTCTATTTAAGGGATGGTATTTATAAAGTTCATAATATACTGAAATATGTTAATAATTTCACAATATATACATATATCAAATCATTATGTTGTACACCTTAAATTTATACAATATTATGTGTCAATTATATCTCAATAAAACGGAGGGGGGAAACACACGTACTTTTAAAGGATAGATTCTTACTGATCTTAACAATATGTACAATATTTTAGTTGTAGAAACAACAAAAAGCGATTTTCTACATACCAGTTCCTGCTCAGTTATCTTCTGATATTTGCAGTCTCTATTTAGATATAGAAAGATAGAGATCAAGAACAAGAAAGTAAATGAGTGGACCACCATTTTGCCCATCTCATCTTTTATTCACCAAGTGTATTGAGTGCATTGTTTTACAGACTTGTATATGGTGAACAAGACAAAACATTATAATTCTTAAGGTGATATCCATAAGAGGATACTGTATAAATGGAAGATTTATCAAGCTAAACATATAAATAAATATGTAAGAGTCAAATTGTGATACTCTAAAAAAAAGTTATTGAAAAGCCCAAAATAATTTTTCTGATAAAATAACTAATGAGTTATGACCTGTAATTGTAGACAGATTAGAGTTAGTCATGAGATTGCTATTCTGGGCACAAAGAATCACAAGTACAAAATCTCTAAGGTGAGAATGGGTTTAAAATGTCTGAAAAATGGAAAGAAAACTACATGTAGTTTGGACACAATAAATGAGGTGAGTGTTGCTATGAAGAAAATTCTGATAGTAATTTCATAGGAACGAATTAGATAGATCCCTGGGGCAGGATATAGTTGGCTTTTGGACTTGATTCTCAGCCCCAGTAATAGACATTGAAGGATTTTAGCAGAGAAAGGACATAGACTGAGCAGTGGCTTTAAATATTCATATATTTTGTAAACTACCCAATTATTATCTCTGACCCACCTGCTTACCTGATTTTGAGACTCACAAATTTAAATGTGTAGTCAAGTTTCTACACAGAGGCCTACCAGGCATTTTAAACCTAATATATTCCAAATACTTGATCACTCCCATGTTGACCTACACCCTCTAAAAATATTGTAGTTCTTGAAGTCTTTCCCATGTCTCTTCAAATACGTATATAAAAATAAACTTTTTTTTACCTCTTCTGTCATTATCCACAAATAGGACACTATCTATCTAATCAGCACTATAGCAAAAGCATCCTCAATAGACTTTTTGTTTCCATTTTTGCAGTCATAGTGATCCTTTAAAAAAATAAATCAGATCAGGTCATATCTAGCATATGTCCTAACAATGTTTTCCTTTTTAATCAAATAAGAGATAAAAAAAACTTATCATAGTCAACGCAATTCTAGCTGATTTAGCCCTTCTTGAACCTCTGACCATATCATCTTCTAGATCCCTAGTCTGTCACTCTATTCCAGCCACACTCACCCTTTTGCTACTATCACAAGCATGTTTCACCCTCAAAGCTTTGCAGTGTTGTTTTCTCTGCTTGGTAGAATCAGCCAGGTTCCACATGGCTCATTTCCACATTCCTTCATGTCTCTGTTCAAATTCACTATATCTGAGAGTCCTTCCCAGACTTGTGTTCATCTAATACTGGCTTCTATGCCTTCTTCATTATTCTTTAATCCCTTTCTTTTTCTTTTTTTTTTTTTCCATAGTTCTTATCCCCACCCAGAATATTATTTATTTCTCTGTAGTATCTTCCTTTGATACAATATAAACTTATTGAAATCGCTTTTTTTTTTTTTTTTTTACTGCTCTGTAGTCAAAAGCTAAGACATCACTGAAACATAGTAGATACTCGATACTTATTTGATTGGATGTTGACTGTGATTCCCTTAAAAAATCAACCTGCCTACCATGAGAAAAATAGATCATAGCTTAGAGATTGAAATGCTGGGAAACTATTTTAGAAAGAGGTTAGAGTAGTCTTGAAAAGAAATAGTGTTGATTTGGACTACAATAATAATAATGTAGAAAGAGATTATTACCTTGCACTTCTGTCATCTTCCAACAGAGGGCAATATCCCTAGTGGGTATCAGTTCAAGGAGAATGAAGAGATGCATGCAGTAGCCCTGCACAATGCAAAGATTAGGGAAAAATCTACCTGATCCCAGGGGAACTACAGCTAATTACACGTTCATGGGAGAAATAAATATTTGGTGAGTTTTGGGGTGAATTTTTCTGCAGAATTATTGCAGTAGACACCTGGAATATATAGGAGCAATTGACTTATAAATGGTAGTTAAGGTTAAAGTATGGAACTCGGTCATTTAAACAAAGAGAAAATAGAAGCGAGAGTCTAGAACCAATACGAGGACAGCCAAGCATTTTGAGGTTAGATTAATGAGGAAGGAGCAGAAAAAGAGATTAAGACTGGTTAGTCTTGTGTGTATATGATGTAGGACAGAACAAATTTCCCTGAATAGGGAGAGACTGAGCCCTGCACTGAGAGAAGAAGCAGTCCTTTGATGGAGAGTGTAGAAAGAATTCAACACACACACACCAAAGTTAGACTCAACAGGAAAGTTTATTAGAAAAGGGATAACACTCCACAGTGTGACCTCCTTTCAGAGGCAGAGAGTGAGAGGTCTTAAGAGAGACCTGGACAGCGTGAGACAGAGTTAAGAGTACCAAGAGAAAGACTGTGAGAGGACCTAAGAGGAAGAGACTGAGATCCCAAGTGTTCAGGGAATTCAGTTTATATATCACTCTTTAGTTCCTGTGAGTTACGGTTTAAAGACATTGTTATCTATTTCCTTTGATATGGACATATGGTGAGCAAGATGAAGAGGAAGAGTATGTTGTGTGAAAAGTTAAGAATATATAACGTGAAAGGCCTATTGGCAGTTCCCAGGCTTTTATCATAGGTTCCCTATGGTTTTAGCCATAGAGAATGAACAATTTTTATTTTGTGTAAGGCAGCCACTTAAAGACTCATTTTTTCTTTTTCCCCTTCAAGGTATGGGAGAATGGGTTGTTAACAATTCCAGCAGAAATCTTCCTTTGTTCTGTAGGTGTCTCATGGCCTGGCTGCAGAACTGATCAGCATATTGCAGTCTCTGAATGTAGCTTGATTTAATACTTTAGTTCTTTTGCTGTATGTTGCTAAAAGAAAAAATGGAAGTGGATACTAAAGATTTGTTTCTTATATTAACTAACACTGTACACAGAACAGCACTGAAGATATCCAAAAATGATAGCTATTCAAGTTCTTCAATTGTCTTGATAATACAGTTCTTTTGTCTTTGAGTTAAAAGAATGCATCAAGTAAGAAATGTTCTGTAGTTAGTCAGACATGAGAGACAGGGAAACAAAGGAATGGAAGCCCAGCCCAGACACCACCCAGAAACTGTCCAAAGAACACCCTATTTTTAGCTAAAGAAACTCTCTTGCATCCTGAGAGACAGAGGCCTAGAGGGCCAAAAACCACTAGTTAGTTTATTCCGGCCACAGATGCTTGTACAGAAGGTACTACCCTAACCTGCCTACAACCTCAGCCTCATTATACTATCATTATAATACCATGCCTATGCCCAGAAGTTCATGAATCTAAATAAAACAGATTGAATTGTGTAAGCACATGTGCTGTAGGCTAAGAGTTATAAGCAGTCAAGTGTCAATCTAAATGACCTCACTTGCCAATCACTTGAGAATGCCTTTATAATCACCCATCTCGCCCAATATAAACAGACCTTCCCCCTTTTGCATTGTTACAGCCTTCATGGCTGAGGGCTATCTTTTATCTTTTACTATCTTTTATCTTTTATCTTTTCACCTCCCAAATTCCACAGGGCTACAACCTTCCTTAGCATGGCCTCTCTCCTTCTAAAATATACTTTTGATAAATATTACCTTTCATAACTCTTGCTTTCATAACTTTTTCATAACTGGAATCATCTCTGTGGCAGCGACAAGAACCAAGACTCTCTAATGTTGCCGCTGGGGTGATGCCGGAGTTCGGATCGCCCCAAACAGTAACGAGAATAAAATACCGGTCTTTTTTCAAGAGGAATAAATCTTATGAAGTAAAACACAGGCATATGATGTGCTGAAGACTGGGTAGTTGTTTTTTTTCTCCCAATTTACCACTATATGATTTTAATTAGTGGCACTCAAAATATTTATTACATAAAACATGTGATTATAAAATTAGGATAGTCAAATTTTAAGCAATCAAAATTGTATTATATTTATAGAATTATGTTTTTTTTTTTTTTTCTGTCTCCTTGAGTGTTTTGCTGAGGAGGAGATATTTGAACTAAGTATGGTCTCCAATTTAACCTTTCTCAATTTGCAAATGTTTAACTCTGCCTAGTTGATAAGTTTGTTTGTTTGTTTTTTCCACAGAAGCCAAATTACTCTTCTCACTCATGTAAACTAATTTGAAAATAATATATTTATAAAAAAGTATTTTATAGTGCTGAAATATATTATTTCTACAAAAATTCACCACTAATAATTTATACATTAAACAGCTATTTTAGTTCCACAATTTCACTCACACACAATTTTAATTATAATTAATACACTTTAAAATTCAAAAGCATTTGATTCATATGTAGTATTGGGCTTATTAAGTCTTAATTGATTCCCATGTTTCTTTATATATTTTTGTCCTCTCCTAATCTATTAATTTTAGTTCCTTCCATTTGTTCTTTCTTGTTTTCTGTTTTTCTTTTCCTCCATTCGCACGCTCTCGCTCTCTCTCTCACACACACACACACAAGCACAGATGATAGACACACACAAACACAGATAGACACACTCAAAACACTCTACGCATGTCTTTTGACAGTGAAAATGAAAAGGTGATTTATAGATTCTTGTGAAGTGTCACTGAATATTTTATAACACGACATGAAGTTTTACCACAAATTCTTTATTACTGATAAGAAACTGTTATTCTTTAAAAAAATGTACTATGAAAAGAATTTTATGGAAAGGCAGTAAAGTACCCTGTTTTTTATTACATTATCTTGAAATAGGTAAAAATAAATCACTGCAGCAAGCTTTCTTGATTTTATCATGTGTGAAAATCATTATCTTTTAAAACTTATTGTACCTTAGGGTAGTGAAAAGAGGGTTTATGAAGTACTTTTTTGCTATAAGAAAGTACAATTTCTTTAAATTCTGTTGTATATGTTCTATTCTTTGGTTATGACTTGAATTTTCAAATATGTGTTTTCAGAAAGCATTTTCAGCTCAGAGTCATGTCATATAACTAATCTTTTGGGAGAGAAAGTAAGAAAAAATTGTATAATGGTAGACTTGTTTATCCGTATTGCTTTTGTATTGGCAAATCTAAATCTAAAGTGTATTACTAAAATTTCAGTGTTTATACAGGAGGAAAAATAAGGAGAAGCATTTCAATAGGCAACACTAGAAATTGTTATTTTCGTGATCATAAGAATTGCATACTTTTCCCTTCTCCAAGTGGTTTACCAGGTGATTTTAATCTCACCCATCTACTCCTATAATCACCATTTTATTATCTTGTTAAGCTAGATTGACTATAGCTGTTTTCTCTGAAAGGATTTTAGCCTACCTCTATTCTAACCCAATTTTTATGAATGAAGAAACTGATATTCAGAAAGAATATAAATAATTTACTCAAAGTTAACCATTCTTTTCTGTGCTCTGACACATGTATTGCTATTGCATTCCAAAGACTGTTTTTGATTTACCACACTGTGGTTTAAGTTGTTGTTGTTGTTGTTCGTTTGTTTGTTTGTTTTTCTGCTAAATTCCTTTGCCCATTGAAGTCAATACCAGCTATAAATTAAGGCTTATTCCCAGACTAACTGATCAATTTGGATTTAACTCACTGGGGAAAAAGTGTCTTTAGGACTGTAATTTACTGAACCAACATTAAACTAGACTTGGTGCAGGTTCTCATCTGACTGTGATAACCAAGTTTCAGTAAACGGAAAATCTTCACCAAATCTCTGGGTACCTGTTTCTTCCACTTTTCAGAGACTGAATCTCAGGCCTGAATAATAAATTTTTCTAAAATGACTGAATCCTACACTTAAACTGCAATCTTCTAAGTCTCCGCTTTTCCTAGACTAATTTCTCTGCTATAAGAGGTACTGGAGATGCAAGACTACAAAAGATAGAATTCCAGTCTCTCTCATTTTCATTCCCTTTTAACTGTTATAAGTATACCTACATTATCTGTCTCAACACTTGTATGCTTGTCCTGCATTTAATGAATTCACAAGTTTTTTATTAATTGCTATTAGAAGTAAAGACACTTTTCTGCATAACTAACCTAAGAAATATCATTTCCCCAGGCTTCTCTAAACTGTTAATGGAATATTAATTTCTCTGAACTTTCCATCCAGGCCTTCCCTCATTTGTCTAGTTTTTGCTAACCGAGAACTACTTATTTTTAAACATTCTTTACAACAATATTCTTATACTGTATAATGATGTACTACTGTAATATGAAGTTAAATGAAATCACTGCCCTGCTTCAGTCTCAAGCTACCTCTAAATATTAGCATTCATTCCATCATATATTTAACTACTATAATAATAAACACATTTAAATATGAAAACTATGTAAGAACATTGATATTCTTTAAAAATGAATGTACATTTTCCTAAAATAAGTTTACAAGGTACTAAATAAATTAATTAAATAAAAATAAGCTTTTCTACTTTATTATTACTATTATTTTTCATAAGAAAACTCAGACATTTTTATACTATGAAATTGTATTGAAATATAATTGAAATTGATAATTAATAATTCCTTTTCTCTTAAGGAAATTTCTTAACATATTATTAATATTTTCTGGTATTTTAGAGATTTATCAGTTATATTAGTGGGGTCCAGCATAAGTATATAAATCCATTTCTCAACAACAGATGTTTAAAATACGAAGATAAAAGCTCTCAAATATCATGTATACAGCAATTTTTGAGAAAGTCAAATTTTATTTGCTGTTTCATCTGCTGAAATGATTGTCTTCATTACTCAAGAAGTCAGTTCTATACATTTTTAATGAGACAATTTCTCAAACTTAGTATGACATCTGGGAAGAAATTATTCAAATAACATTTTCAAGTATGTAAATTTATCACTGCAAATTAAAGTTTAATCATGGATTTTTATTTGTTGAAGAAAAAAGAACATGACAATTTACATTTGCACATTTTAGATGACATGATCAAGGCACTTAAAAACTAAGTGTACAAATGTTTAAGAAAATACTACTCCAGACAATGTACCCAGCATGTACTATGATGGCAGATGGACTGAGAAAAAATAATTAAAGCAGACACATTTTTTTTTTTTATTTATTATTCCTTCACTCTTTTTTCTAGCTTGTTTATTTGATTGTTTGCTTTTTTCTTTTTTCTTTTTTCTTTTTTTTTTATGTTATGAGAACTTAGAGTAAAACATCTCTGGGGTTTACAAACTTACCTGGATGGAAATATTTGAATATATTTCTTCAAATTTTAGATAATGTACTCTCAGTTAACTCAAAGGTATGTTGGCAGTAGGAGATTCTGATTTAATATATATATATATGACTGTTACCTGGTGTTAGCAATTACAGATGCCGATAATATTGACTTTAAGAATGAATTTAAAAGAAATAAAATTTTTAAAGAAAAAACTATAACAATACTTTATAACAAATAAAATAGTTTATTTCTCTACAAAGGTATAACCACTGTTATAAAAGTGAAAAACAGATTCATATGTTATTGAAGTAAAGAGCATGAGCTTATAGCTACATTGAAAATATATGAAAAGTCCAGTCTTTTGAATGTTACATTATATTATTTTTTTAGCAACACATCTATTACCATTATCAAGAAAGTCTAGAACATGATACAGATGAATAAAATACACATTTATGTAAGCTTGTATTCTTAACATATTCTGTCAGTGAAATTGAAAGTAACAAGTTAAAATCATAAAAGGTATGGATAAAGTATATTTTTCCTATATTTAGTTATATAGAAATAGTAGAATACTTGATAAAGTTGAAATCCAATTTTCTTGGGGAAAAGAAAATATGTTTGCCTTAAATTGTTTGCTTTTTTTTCATTGTCATATGAATTAAATAGATCAATTCTGACCAACAAGAAATATACTATAGTGGTCAGAATTTGCCTTATATAGAACACAAGTCTTGGATTAAAAGAAAAAAGATAATAAAGAAAAATAAAAAGAGTTAAGAAAGGAAGAGAGAAACAGAAAGAGAGAGACAGATAAATAGAAAGAAGCTACTGGCTAAAGTAAGTTTTGGAATTAAAACAAAATTATTGAAAAAATTAATTCAACCCAATAGCTTAGAGCCTGAGAAAATTCCCAGTCCTAGATGAAGACTGGCTTTATTAATGATTCAGGAGTTTGGTGATCCCCAATTATTAGTCCATTATCTGATTAAAAAATATATGAATTCAACAAGAATTTATTTGTTGAATAATAGTAAAGTAGAAGCCACAATCCTGATTCTTAAGAGGTTCACTGTCCAGTTGCAGAGAAAAAAAAATATTAAAACATATATAATATCTATATCATACATGATCAAATTATATAATTACATACAATTTCTGAAGTTCAGACCAAGTCACTTAAGGAACTTAGATATGAGCAGAATCACCACAGTTTGGAATGTGTGATAGGTTCAATAGTGGCCCCAAAGATATCTGGGTCCTAATCTCTGAAATCTGTGAATGTTACCTTATAATGGCAAAAGGGATTTTGCAGATGTCATTAAAGTAAGAATCTTGAAATGGGTAGACTATTCTGGTTTATCTGGAATAGGTCTAAATGAAATCACAAATACATTTTTAAGAGAGAGATAGAGGGAGACTGGACTACAGAAGATAGAATTGGCAAAAGGCAATGTGATGAGGAACCATGAACCAAAGAATGAGGACAGCCTCCAGAAACTAGAAATAGTAAGGAAACTGATTCTCCCTGAGAGCCGTCAGAGACAGTATAGCCCTCCCAAAGCCTTGATTTTGACCTAGTGAAACTGATTTTGGACTTCTGACCTCAACAACTATAAGAGAGTGTGTTGTTTTAAAGTCCCAAGTCTGGCTATTCATTACAGCAACCATGTGAAACTAATACAGGGTGAATTCCTGAATTCTTTTTTCCTGTATTTGTTAAGTACTACATGCTAATAATTCTAGCAGTATTCTTTCACTGTAGAGAGAAAGAAGTTATCTGTAAGCAAGAAACATATGTTTTGTGGTACATATAGACTATAATTAAGTAATCTCATAAATAAATAAGACAACTTTAGAAACTGTTATCACACAAAAAATGTGAGCGGAATAGTATAAGAGAGAATAACTTTTAAGGGAGTGAAAGACAGGTTACACAATGGAAGAAAACATTTTCAAATCATATATTCAAAAAAATACTTGTAGAATACATAAGGACTTACCAGAGAACATAAGAAAACAATTTTAAAAATATACAAAACAGACTCTTTACTAAAAAGTATGTACAATGACAAACAAGTACATGGGAGATGTTTAATATCATCAATGTGTAAGGAAATGCAAATTGTAACCACAAGGAGCTATCAGTAGACACATATCAGAGTAGCTAACATAAAAACATACTGGTTTTTATTTAAAGTAATTCCAACTACTGGGGAGCAACTAGAACTCTCACTCATTATTAATAGGAATGCAAAATGATACAGTTACACTGAAAAACTTTGTCAGTTTATTGTTAATTTAAACATACGATTGCTATATGATCCAAATGTCTCACATTTGGATATTTATACTAGAGACATGAAAATTTTGTTTTCATAAAAACATGTAAACAAACTTTATAGTGGTTCTATTCAAATTTGAAATTTCATCAAAAGAAGGATAGGAAGGGAGGTAGCACTAGAATGAGGTCAGAGAGATTAGCTAAGAAAAGCTTCACTGACCAGATGGATATTGAATAGTTAGAACAAGACGGTTGCATAAAAAAGAATAAAAAAATAAAAAATAAAAAACATAAAAAAGAGACCAAACTCCAGTCTGAAAGGTTATATACAGCATGATTCCAAGTACAAGACATTCTGGAAAAAGCAAAACTATGGCAACAGTAAAAAGATCAGTGGTTGCCAGGAATTGAGGAGCAGACGAGTGCTGAATAGGTAGAGCATAGAGATTTTCAGGACAGTGAAAATGCTCTGTATGATACCATAATAGATGCACACCATACAGTATACATTTCTCCAAATCCACCAAATGCACACCAGGAGTGAACTCTAATGTAAACTATAGACTTTGGGTGATTATGATGTGTAGTGTAGGTTCATCCGTTATAACAAATGTACCACTCTGGTCGGGGATGTCGATAACGAGGGATGCTAGCATGTGGAAGGTGGTGGGTATATGGGAAATTCTGCGTCTGCCTCTTAATTTTGCTCTGAATCTGAACTGCCCCTTTAAAATGAAGTTTCATAAATACAAACATAAATAAATCTAAAGCAAAATAAAATATTAAAAAGCACTTAGTAGTCTTCCTATGTGATATTCTTTACTATGAACTTTTTAACTCATCTGGCAAAATCACTTACTTGGCAAGAAATCTACACTGACTTAATAGCTTTTTTTCTCTTTCTTCTTTCCTTCCCTTCTTTCCTTTCATTTCTCTCTGTCTGTGTTATTTTATATTTTAATTATATTTTTATTTCTTTCTTACGTGTTACCACAATCAAAATGCAAATACTCTGAAAACAAAAGTTTCAAAGTATTTGCAGTCTCATGACACAAAATAATATCCTCAACATAGGAGACATTTAATTGATATTGGTCAGATTTAAGTTTGTTTGCTTCTAAACATTTGCACAAAATGTATGCATTGTAGAAAGAAAGGTAATATAAAGTTTTATTTTAATAAGTTTTCTAATATATTAGAAAACATAAATAAGATTTTACTGTATTCTATATTTATCTCAGTAAAGCTTTTCCACATCAACATAAGAAAGTTATCAAGATATTTAGAAGAAAACAGTGCTCCTATAGACAAATATAGAGCAGTTGTAGATATATATTTAAATTAGAAAATAGGAAGTTAAGGGGGTAATTGATACCCATTTTCAAGTGTACCAAGGATCATGTTGACTATATTTTTCTAAACTTCTAAAGGTCACAATAAAGATAAAATCATCATAAGTTGCTGTGATATTGTTAATTAGATATGAGGAAAGAGAAACGGTGTTTAATCATTATGTTGATAATTGCTCAAGCAAGCCATCATGAGGATTGCAAAATTCTAATTCTAGAAAATAAATACAATACAGATGTATGTTCCAATATTATTTCTACCTTAAAGCAAAAGTCTTGTACAAATTAACCCTCTAGAATTAGAGTTTCTCTCAGAGAAAAAGAAAACTCATATTAGAAATCCTTTGTGAAATTAATAAAGTTGCTTAATTTTTAAAATTCAGTGCTTTAATTTATAAAATAAAATACAAATTATTTCTATTAGAATAGTTTTATTAATTAATTGTAATATTTCTGAGAGTGTTTTCTAAGTAATTTGAAAGTACTAAAATATTAAATGACTTCATATTAGTTTCTATTTATTTCTCTTCTGTATTTTTAACCTTTCTAAAAATATTATTTTCTAAAAGTAAAGGGAGAGTATAATATACATCTTGACTAATCTCAGAGTTTAGCACATAGCTAGTAACAAAGAGAATCATTTACTGGACTGCATGTCTTAAAATTATATCCATATTCCAAAAGTTAATCAGTAGCAATTTATCAATCGTTGTGGTAGGTGATGTAAGGTATACAAAAGAAGTATAAATAAAAAAATAATAAAGATAAAAAGCACAGAATATGAAAGATTCATTTTGTAAGAATTTATATCATTGGATTTAAGATCATATTTTCAAGGATAAGGAGCTCAGCAGCAAGTGAGCAGATGTGGAAGGCTTTATTTACTTATTTATCAAGTCTCACACAGGTTTTACCTATTTCAGTTTTCTTCTGGGCTCGGAGTTACTAACATAGAATCCTACCTTCTACAAAGAAAGAAAGACCTGAGCAGTGATGAACTTTTGGGAGTGAAAAAATATAAAGGCATAGAGGGCATGAACATGGCATTGAGATTTCAGGATGTTGTGGTAGGTACTAGAGATCACGAGGAAGTATAATTGACTGTGCATAGTGACTCCAGACAATGCAGTAAAGAATGGAATAGGAAATGTTATCTTAGACAATTACAAATTATGTTGGCTCAATTTTCATTATACTATTAAAAGTTAAATGAGTCCAACTTTTAGATGTTTGAAATCTAGTTCACAATGATCAGGATTTCAATTTTAAACTGTGATATATTAACAGCATTGCTTGACAACATTTTCTTTTTTTTTTTGAGAAACATGAAAAATTTTTTACATGATTTTATAATAACTCAAAAATTAGCATATGCAAGACAGCACTTAAAAAGACTTGAGGCAATTTCTATTTTCTATCAACTGTATATTTTATTGAAGATTGTTACCAGTAGCACAGAACTATCGTTAACACTCCAAGTTTTTATTTATGAATTTGTCTTTACTCCATTGGAAATTCTTATAAACAAAACATTATCACACAAGAGCTATTAACAGCATTTCAGAAATTTTCTCTTTCTAGAGACACATTTTAGTCTCTTTCTGAAAACTTATATAACTTATGGAGACATCTTTAAGAAAGTCTGACATTGACGTATGCCCTATTTCATTTCTAATAACCACATTTACTCTTCTAGTTTAAGCCTAAAATGTGCAAAACAAAAATTATGAATAAATGAGAAAATTTCCTTCCCCTTGCCTAAAAATCGCAGCACTCTGACTTCATCCATTAAAATCTGTTTCCCTTTAAAATGCAAATATTTCCTGGATGAGTCATTCTCTGAGGCGTTGTTAATTTCTATCTGAATTATTAGTTGAGATCTCAGCAGGTATTAATTAGTAACCCAAAAGAGAAACAGATCTCACAATAAGCTCTGGGTTTGTGAGAAGGTTCTTAGAGAAGAGGAGGACATTCTATAAAAAAATTAAATAGCTGTTTTTTGAGAGTAAAAATTATCACATATTCTACACTTCATAAATTTAATGAGGCCTGCTATAAGTTCTAACCCAAATATGTTGTTCTTCAGTTTCTACAAGAAAAAAAAATTTCTTCATTCTTTAATGTGTGTGGTTCATAATCTAATTGTCATCATTGTTATAAAATTCTGCCTTAAAATATTCTGTGTAATAGATTTTCCATTTCTGAGGCAGAGCCCAAAGCATGGTAGAAAAAGAAGAGCAATTGAACACATAAACCAGAACTAGGATAAACTGATTATAAATTGAGGTTAAATCTGACTACAGGCTCATCTGAGCAGCATGAAGCAAACACCTACCAAAAAAAGGGCATAGATAAATACTAAACTTTCAAGATCTCGTAACTGTAGAACATTAGTTAATTTTCAGATTCATAGGGGTATAAATGAGGCAGTGATTAGAAGAGACAAAATGAAGCCCTGAAAAGATGAAGAGCTGGTTTGTAATAAGGCAAAGCAGGACAAGGCTATCATTTCAAGAAGTAGTTTCTGAATAACCAGAGGGCCCAGGCACCTGTCCATAGCTGTAGGTTTTGGCCTAATAGGGTCTGGTGAAGGCAAGTTGGTTTAAAGACCACAGGTAAACATAGCAGAAAGAATATCACACTAAGAGAAAGCAGACAAAAATCCTGTTTTTATTTTCTCTCTCTCTCTCTCTCTTTTTTTTTTTTTTGTGATTAGCCTCATGACCTTAGGCAAATCATTTAGTATTCACAGAGATTTCGGTTGGCATTTCACACTTTTGTGGCCAGGAGTGCGTAGGCACTGGTAAGTCAGAAAATGAATAAAGCATAGACATAATAATATGACACATGCCTGAAGGAAACTGACTAGACTAGAGGATATTGTGAAATCCTTTTACGTAATTTTGTTAGAGATGCAATAAAAAATTCTCTGTTACTGCTTTTTAAATCTCTGGTTTGTTTGTGCTGAAAAGCCTCAATACACTGGGGAAATTTTATTTACCAGCAGAGAACCTAAGAAAATATATGTATGTATATATGTGTTCCCACTGGGATTTTTTTTCTATATTTTTTTTTTTTTTTTTTAAATAATGCGTTTATTTTCATTACTAGGCAAAATATCCAGGCCATTTCCTAATACGAACTAGGGTATGTTATAGGGACTGAGAACCATATTTTAGTTTTTATTTTGATGTTTACTTGATCTGATATTTTTGTCAAAGTCAGAATATTCCTTATGTTGGACAAAATTTACAATGGACTTTCCCTTCCCCCTAAATTATGTTGCAAAAATTCTATTCTGTTTTTGATTTATGAACAAAATCCTTGACAGTGGCTACCCTTCTGTTTCTTAAATGCAATCATCATCAAAATCTATTATTTTTGTATATGTTTCAAATCTATCTACTCTATAGGATAAGAGACTATCATTTATAAGATAAGAGAAAGCTTTGGCTTTCTCTTTTTATTTCCCCACACTTACTCTTAACCTTCCTAATCCATTCTTCCAATAGCAAGCAGGAGATCTGCTTACAATGCAAATGTGATCATCTCATCCTAGTACTTAAAATATTTCATCAACTTCCTGTTCTTATTTTTAAATCTACATAAATGTGTATGTATATGTGTGAATATATATACTATATACATATATGTATATATATGTATATATGTGTGTGTATATATATGATATATATATATGAACAAAATTATAACACATACACACACACACATACATGTATCACCAGAGGCTTGTCCTAGTTATATATATATATATATCATCTATTATCTATCTATCATCTATCTATATATATAGAGAGAGAACCGGTCACTCTTCTTTTGCTTACTTCTTCAATCCTTTCTCCTTCCATCAATATGGATTTCTACGAGTTCCTTCAAAGCACAATATTTCATTTTATTTAAGATCTTCTCAGGATAATTTCTTCTTAGCATGTCTTCTTTTCCATTTATCATTAAACAGATTTCTTTTCATTCTGCAAGATTTAAATTAAATATCACTTCCACAGGAATCTTCATTATCACCCTAAACTGAATTAGGTTTCTTCCTCTTTATATAGTCTATTGTTTTTTATACATTTACTTAATAAAGGTTATCAAAATTGACAATTATGATATATTAGTAAATAAATTATTACATTATTTCTATAAGAAAACAACTGCAAAATACACGCACACACACAGACACACACACACACATATTTCACATATTTGAGCTAACCTCTAGTGTTTTGAAGATCTGGACTCCCCTGGACAAGAAGAGAATTGTTAATAATTTTATATGTGGCACAAATGCCTAACCTTTAAAACATCTTTATGCTGGCGTGGTTTCTGAGACCTGTGCCCTTTGTAGGTATTTCAATGAATCTACTCACTGGGGAAGAAAACAGAATTTTTATGCTTCCATTTTTAAACCAGAGAGTGGACAGATGCCTAATTGAGGCAACCCTTGGTTGACCTCACAGATTACAAGGACCTTGTCAGTTTACGATCCCTCATTTTTTTATTTATTTATGCCTACAGCACTTGGTCTTCCTAGGTGGTCTCCCATTCAAGTACTAACCAAGCCCGACCCTGCTTAACTTCTGAGATCAGACGGAATCGGGCTTGTTCAGGGTGGCATAGATGTAGACTAAAATATATATTTTTTATATTCTTTAGATTGTGTACTCTACGAGTGTAATAATTATTCCTGTTATTATATTACTAGACTCTGGTACTCTGCCTCACATATTCCAAAAATTCAGCAAATGTTATAAATGGAAAAATAGAACTTATTATTTAAATGTTGCTTATGCCTAAACTTTTCATCCTACTTCTATCTCTAGATTAATCTGTTAGTCCTTAGATTATTTAGATATATATTTACCATTTTTATAGTGAATGCATTTGCTTTGATGAATAACATATGCATGTAAAGATTAGAAGTCATGTAAAGATTTGAAATCACTAACAGTTTTTTACTCCATAACTTCTAATTTGGTGTTTAAAAGATAAAAGAGAAATCGAGGAATAATTGAATTTATCCAACTTCAGTATTCACATCTCAACGGAGAGAGTTTCAGTAAGTACAAGAGAGAAAAATCACAATCAAAACATTAAGAGAAAAAAGCACGACACCACCAATTTCTTCATTCAAAACATTTTATGGCATAAATCTGTTTCCACACAATATGTTCGATAGTTCTCATTCCAAACTAAAGCACATTAACTTTTAACCATGTACAAAATGTAAGTTCTTAGCCAAAAAACAGAGAAATTCTTTACAAAACTTGCCCTAATAAATTAAATCTAATGTTAGTTCTGCCAAATCATCCAGTAGAATTGCTTTAACGAATTTCAACATAACTCGAAGAAATAAATTGCATTTCAAAAAATTGCTAAAAGAAGCCTTTTGATTTGAGTTTTTCTTTTTCACTGTGATTTACTTCAGAAAAGAAAGATTTGGGAGAGAGGAATTTTATAAAAGGCATTGACTTGCAAATGAAGCTTATACTAATATTCAAATATATTTGATAGATGAAGATAGATTTTAAAATACATATAGTGTTATTTTATCTCTCCTACCATGTCTTCTATTTAAATAAAAATCTTATCGAAAACTTAAAATGTTATATATGCAACAAACTTAAAAGTGTAGAATTTTTGAAGAAAGTTAGGACAATGCTGTTTTTTACTAAGAAGCTTACATTTTGCAAGAATTTACTACCGATTTTTTTAAATAAGGTTATTTATGCAAATAGGTTTGAAGAATTAAAAAAGTAATCAAAAAAGTATTAGAATCACAAAATAATAAGGGGAAATAACCCTTTTAAACAACAACTATTGATGTTATATACTAAATAGAATAGTTTGAATATTGGTCATTTATTTTTCAACAATCTTAATTTGTGTAAGATGCAAATACCACAACCATTTTATTATTGTGGGTTTAACACCATTGCACAAGTGAGTGTTCTCTGCCTGATTTGCTCTTTTGTTTTCTTTTGTCTTCTTTAAAATTACAGTTTTTCAATATAGTTCAAGCATCACTTTCTCTGAAAAGCCTTTTTTTCTGAACATCCTTACCTAAATTTCTGGCCCCAAACCACTTGTTCGCTTATGAAGAATTAGCTGTCTTCTTCCCTGAGCACTCATAACACTGTGCTGTTATAGCCCCTGTATTGTGTTTGCTTGAATTCTTTTCTTCTATAGCCCCAGTAACCATCAAAGTCAGGGAATTTGTTTTTTATATATCTATGTATAAGCATCTAGCCTAGCACCTGTTCCAAAATAAGCCCTTTAGAAATGCTAGCACTTACTTATGTAAAAGTTAGGCTAAGGAACAGTTTACACATTTACAGTTAAGAACATCTAAATTTGTGTCCTATAGACTATGATTTTTAGAGTACTTCATTATGCCAGTTCCATTTCGAATATATGGAATGGATTATGTCACTCTGATACTAGGGCGATTTTTCAATATCCACAAGGATGACTCAAAGCAGAGACAACAAAGTTATGCACTAAAATGAACAAAAAAATTAGTATAATTAAAAGAAAATAGGATAATTGAATGAAAAAAGTTTAGTATGCCACAGATAGTGGGTGAGACCATGGCCAAATAACATTTATGGCTGTTATTCTAAAGCAGGCAGCTACTTCTCACTTCGGACAATTCTTGAGCGTACAACAGGATGATTTCTCATAAGAAATTAGATCTTACATGAACTAGTTTGCATCTCACTTATAACATATTTACAATTTTTCTTCACTTACTTTTCTTACGCAACTTCTCAAATTTAGACTATCACAAGCTCATATCTAAACTGAATGACTTTAACTGTTCACGTGAAGATAAGAAAAATGTAAATACATTCATTATCTAATGTCATACTTCCATTGAACATCTGACTTTCTCCTGGGCTTCTCAGGTAACAGCAATCACCTAGTTCACATTTGTACATTTTGTCAAACTTCACAATTTGGAGCAATTAATCTATCAATCAAAGCACTATATTGTCTTCCTGTATGAATTTGTAAAGCATTCTCTTAAATGCAATCTTCAAGGGAACTTAAAGAATCTGAATTTCTTGATTAACTTAAGATTCTACATACTTGATTATGCAAGAGTCTGATTTAACACATTCACAAATTATTTTTCCCATATCCAACACATTCATTCTATAAGCTAAAAGAGCAAATATATTCTACACATTTCTATATTGGCTTAGATTCTGAGAAGATTTTTGTTTTATAATTAAAAAATTTTTCCAAGTAATGATTTGCATTGCACAATTTAAGAAGGACCTCAGGAAGTAGAAAGCCTTTTATTTTTTGTTATTAAAGATAATAAGAATAAAAATTTTATACATTTAAAGTAAGAAGTTCTATCAATATTTAGTTCCTTTTTCCCTTGGTCTCATAATTATTGGAGTATAAATGTTCTACAACTCCCTCTGCATTATCTTACTGATAATTTTTAGCCCTGTGTGTGATAATTCACATTTCATTTTATGATTCTGGTCTTGAAGTCTTACAATGACATATCATTTCTATTAATTTTATCCAAAGCTAAACATATTTTATCCTTAAATTTTCTACTTATAATAATGAAACGCTTTCTTAGTATCCTTTAAACATGCTTTGCAGGTACTCATATTCTCATGCTTCTTATTCCTAACTCTAACCTCAACTCAATTTATACACTATGAAACATGGAAATGTCTAACATTTTTAAAACATCTTCAACATCATAGTAATTCATTTTCTTGAAATCTTATGCATTATGTTGTATTTTATTGCTTGGAATTTTTAGCCAGTTTTATTTCCAAATTTGCTGTAAGTAAGCAGTATGGAACAAAAAGATTTTTTTTTCCTTTTTTGTCCTGTAATAAATATAATGACTCAAATGTAACTGGTAATAATCTTATAGGAAGAGGTATCAATAAAATCTAGCCTGGCATTGCAACTTAGAACATGAAATTTGAGTAAGGCTTCTTGTAAATCAAAATAGAAATAGAGAACTGATTACAATGCTTTCATCGTCTAATAAAAAGAAGGTAAATACATTTATAAGTACAGAGGAAAGAACATTTTCCTGGCTCTAAATGTAAAGAGAAATTCATTATGTAAGTATTTTTTGAACAACTTAATGGATATGTCTTTAATAAGTGTCATAAGATTTTAGACCAATTTGTCATCTAGTTTTTTTTTATGTCTGTCCAAAATAAAAACAATAAACATAATGCAGAATTAAAATTCTATGAGGAAATCTCTGTGGGATTAAATTATATTACAGCATAGGTTTGAAGACTTATTATTATGAGAAAGTATCATTAAATATTTTCAGGTTCCTGAAAGGGTAAAACTGTAGGTAGGAGATGGAAATGTTAGAAAGGTAGGTTGGAGGTAGATAATGAAGAAGTAAAGTCATTTTGATTTAACTATGGGGAAAAAAATATATAGGATTATTATATTGGAAACATATAACTAGACCTGTATATCAGAATGATAGTTCAGAGTGTTTATACCATCTTTTCAAGTTCTGTACATTTATTCTCTTGAAATAACCACACAGATATATTTCCAAAAACTTCTATAAAGCAACGCTTTATTGAAAAATAGAATAATGTGTAACCATCAATTAGGAATTGATTACATAATACACTATAAATCCATATTAAGAAATAATCTATAGCATTGCAAAAATAAAGTAGATTTATATTTACCAACAGAGAAAAATCTATATTATATGCTATAAAAAGAAGAAGTTCTGCCTCAAGCTTTTGCCCCGGGATGCATAGTGCTAGATGTAAGGTCTTTCCCACCTTGACAAGAAAGAGCTAGACTAACTTCAAATTCACAACTTTTTTTCAATCTTTTGGAGGCCTGAGTTAACAGAGTAACCACTGGCCCCTGATTTAAGTGTGATGGACTCTACAGAGGGAGAACATTTAAGAGTTAAGCCAGAAAATCTGGCACACTGGTGAAGACTGAGTGTGGGCTGGCGGAACTGTATAAAACCTTGGATGTGGCCAGAACTAGAAAAATCCATGACCTCTTGAAAGCTCCTTCTCTGCAAACTCTCTAGAAAACAGAAAGGCTTGGAAAGAGCCTAACAATGGTCACTGTGGTACAGACTTGGAGAAGAGGGCAGCAGCTATTGAGGAGGAACAAAAACTCCACCAGAAACTTTCTGCCCTGTTTTCCTGAGTGGGGGAAGGGTAACAAGTGCTACTGCTTTTAGGCACTGGTGAAGTTCATTGCAGGTAGCTAAAGGGAATAAGAAAAAAAAAAAACCAGCAAAGCAAAGCTAACAAACACACTAACAAAACACTCCTGGAGGAAGAACATGATTATACATTGAGAGCATAACCAGAGAGACTAAATGATATAGCCATTCTGGAAAATAGTTCAGTAGGGTTTTTGTGGGAAGATTTTAAATGACAAATTCAACTTCATGTCTAGATCTAGGGCTATTCTGCTTATCCGTTTAATCTTGAATTAGTTGTGATTATTATTATTTTTAATTGTTTACCTTAATAGACTTTTAATGTCTATAGTTTGTAGTGATATATCTTTCATGTTTTGCATTGTTAATTTGTGTCTTCCCATTTTCTTTTTTCATTTTGGTGGAGATTCATCCATTTTATTGATTTTTTTCAAAGAACGAGCTTTAAGTTTGTCTTTCTAAAATATACTTTTAATAAAACTGTTACATCTCAGTGACCTATGATTCTATACTGTATCATTTGAGGAAGAACTGAGGAAAAATGCTAACTACAGGTCTATGCCTTCTTTATCCCTCTCCCCTCCTCTTTGTCATTGGGAAAACACCGAACTCCAATCTACCCCAACAGTGACAGTGGGGAGCAGGGAGAGAGAGAAATCTTTTCTTTTTTACAAATTCACAGTCTTATAAGATTAGGGCCTTACATTTATGATCTCGTTTCAACATAATTACGTCCTAATGACCCCATCTCTAGATATTTTCATACCAAAGAGTAGGGCTTTGATGTATGAATTTTGGGAAGACATAATTCAGTCTATAAAACACACATACAAAACACACATACACACAAACACACACCTCTTAAAAGTAATTAATATTGGCGTATTGTTTGTTCATTCATTCATTTGTCATTCGTTTTGGCCTCTTTATATTTATCATTTTTAGCAATTAGTTTCTTGGCTGTTCTTTTACAATGATTTTCCCAAACCATTAGAACATTTTTTTTCTCCCACTATATTTCTTTTTAAAAAGTCACTAAAGTTTTCATAAGCAACTAAGACATGATAGAATTGCAATGGTTGGTTCTCCATAGACAAAAGATTAAGGAAAAAAACTCCAGCTCTTAGATTGGACTAGTTAAGTCTAACAAGTAAATAGATCAGAAGTTATCACTCTTGGCCTTATAATGAGAAAAGAAAAGAAATTTCTTTTCTAAACCCATTGAGAAACTGATGTTACAGGGCATAAAGCTACTCTAAAAACTGGAGAGAGGCACATCAAGAGAGATGCAAAAACTGAGATCTGATTACCCAGAGAAGAAGTCACTGGAGCTGTAAACTGATAGGAAAACAGAAATAGTCATTTTTATTAAACGTTAAATGTAGATTAGCATTAGAATACCTCCAGGAGCTCCACCAGTCCCCTGTGGTAAAAAATTGAGAGAGATTTCCTCCTGGCTCTTTCAAGAGAAGGGAAAGAACAATCTTTGTAAAATACATTCGAAGACTTTTTTTATGAAAAAAAGGCTTATTTCCAGGGCCAAGGTTACTGCCAGAGCTTATCTCTTCTGGGAAAGGGAATTTCTGCATCCAGCTCCTTCCAGCCTTCCTTTCTTAACTAAGGGAAAAATACCTTTGTCAACTGGGCTTCAAGGAGATAGATTCAAGTCATGTGACCAGGGGTGGGAGTGAGAAAAAACAAAACTAAAGCACTGGAGGAACACATGTGAATGTTAGAGACCCAAGATACAGCTCCAAACCTTACCATCACAACAATAAGATTCTAGGATGATAGACATGCATGACAAAGATTCTCTTGGAGGAGAAATATACATGGGAAGGACTTGGAGGGGACAAGAAGAAGGAAGCCTGAGGAATTTGAAACTTCTGGTATCTATAAGCTACCTAATAAGTTTTTTCATATGTGTCTGATAAATAGAATGAAAATATAAAATCATTCTTAAATTTAAGGATATCCCTATATCTTACTGCATTCTGAGTTAAAGTCAAAAGACAATTTCAGTCCTGTTACTAACACTGATTTGTTTATATTGCTGATTTTCTGTTTTCTAAATTTATGTTTTTTCAGTTGGCATTTGAGGCAGAGTGATTCTTAAGAGATACTTTCCAGCACATTACAGGCACTTAGCAGACAGGGCCACTCAGGTACTCAATTCCAATCAGACCCATTAGTCACTGTGACAACCAAAATTGCCCCTTTTATTTTTGAAGTATTCTTTGGAAGGAAACTCCCTTTGGGTCAAGAAACATTAATAGAAAATCTGAGTGTTATACCCAATTCTAAGATTAAGAGATTATAATAGTACAAATGACTTTTGTATTCTGAACAGAATGAAACTTCTGTAATTTCATTACCAATAAATTTTGTGATTAACACTCTAATTATCTGAAAGGATGACACTCAATTATATTTCTCACTTTTTATATTTATAAAACTATCCTTACTTATGTCACTCAGAGTCTGTTTTATCTGATAAAGAACTATTTGGAATAATCAGTAGCAGTAATTTTTTCTAACTAGAACAGATTAATCTGTGTCTATATAGAATTTTCGAGAGATAGGAAACTATAAGGTTGATTAATGATAACTGATATTCCAGATAAAGTAGTGGAAAAACCTGAGGTTACCAAGGTTAATTTGTACTAATCTGCATTTCAAAAACATCAAAAAGCAAATTATATTATCATAATAATATAATCATAATTGCTTATCTCTACTCGTAATCACTTAATAACTCTAAATTCAACATCTAGTCATGAGCTGTTTACTTTAACCACAAATCCTTAACAATTTTATTTCTCTTAAAATAATGCTACATAACAGTGATATGAGTATGTATATATGTATATATAAAATATTATGACAGTCTTCATTTCTTTAAATTTGTTTATCATGTAAAACTATTCTTAGTTATGTCCATTATAGTACTGATGAGAAATAGTGATAAAGTTTTGCTGAATATCTGCCAGAGTCTATATCTGGGTTCAAATGAGAGGAGTTACCACATAAGGAATAGTGTAATATATCTTTGGTCAACTGAAAACTTTTTGATTGTATTTTTGGCACTTTACTAAAATTTAGTGTTTATTTTTATTCCACAAATATGTATTGTGGGCCTATTATATAAAAGAGATCCTGCTTATTGCTGAGAGGACATTGTGAACCAAACCTATGTGATCTGGCTCTCATTGAGCATGTGGTCCAGTGATGGAGACAGACAACTAAATATAGTGATAATGGGTGAATATTTTTATATTGTCAGGTTTTCGACATGTGCTAAGAGCACACAGGAAGAAATCGCACACAAACATACACCCCCCCCACACACACACATACACACACAAAATCCACTAAAGGAAGTAAAAAAAACAACAGAAAGAGATTAAAAGTTGTTTCCTATGGCTGCAGTGTGAAGTGCAAGGGGCATGATAGTGAAAGATGAGGCTAGAGAGGAAAGCAAATTTCAAAGAATGAAGTTTCCCTTAGTCTCTGGAGAGGAGTTTGTCCTTCACACGTTGAGTAAAGCAGGAAGACATTGAAGGACTTTAATTAGAGAAGGGACATGACCTTTTGGATTTAGATTTCTAAGACTTTAGAAAAACCCCTCTGGGTATTGTATAGAAAACAAATTATAAGGGAAAAAATCAATTGCATTCTTCTTGCCTCATTAGATTGTTACAATTTCACAGTTTTATTTAGTTTAATAATATGTTATATACTACTAAAATTATAAAACTTTAAAACAGAGTATTTTAAATTCTGTTTCCCTAATATACTTTTATAACCACCACCTTCCATTTATTTTCATGAAAGCAATTATCTTCACTGTGTTTTATAGTATATTTGTTAGGCTGAGAAAATCTTATAAGGAAAGCTTTAATCATTTAACCTGGCTATCTTAGTTTTCAATGACAGGGTTAAATCATTGCCATCATACATTATTGTGAAATTCAAGTAAGGCTGATTGACTGTGAATCCTTAACCACAATAATTGGAGCAAGGAAGGAAAGCTGACTCGACATGGATGAACTGGGCTCTTTTGACCACATTTAAACTCTAAATCTTAATAATTATGGTGGATACCCGAGTCATATGAATTAGAAGTAAAGATGAATATTCTTAAAACGTCTTATATTAAGGTCCTTGGAACAGTGTGTGATTTTGATCTTTCTTGGGACTGATTTTTCAGCTCTACCTTGGATTCAGTATGTTACCAAGTATCCTTAGAAAAAATTCCTTGAGGTATTTTGATTCGTTTATGTTTCCTAAAAACAAAATTATATTCCTTCTATATTATTAAAGCAATCATTTGACAAGATAAAGAAGATAAGTCTAGTATTAAAATGTTAAACGAATTGTCATCTTTTTATCTGAGGATAAATATTCATGTTTATGTCCAGTCAACTTTTTTTTTTTTTTAACATATTCCTGTTAGGTTTAAATACTTGTTAAGATGATTCCATCTACATAAAACAGAAAACCTTAATTTACCAAATTAGAAAATTCAGGAAAAAATATTTCGTCATATTATGAGAATCTTTGACATAGGATAATAGTTAATTTCAGATTCTATAAAGACTGCATATGAAGAAGTGGTTCCTGTTTGTAGGAAATTTATGATGAAATTAGTAAAACAGCTAATACAAAGAGAAGACAATATATTGCTAAATATTAAGGGTAAACTAAAATGTTATATTGTATACAAATGTATTGCATAAACTGTTAACATTTTATAGATCACTTTGTGGATATTTACTTCATTTACTTCATTTGGGCACAGATGTTTCAACTGAAGCAGCATTTTTTTGTCATGTTTCCATCCAAGATTCTATTTGAAGGAAAAGAGAAAGTAACAAAAATGTTGCCAACAAAGAATTAGAAAGGCATGGACAAAGTGGTATTTGAGGTAAGGCCTGGAAAGTTTGGTAATATAAATGTTATACTTCAATTCTCTTTTTCAGAAATTAAAGCAAACAACCAAAATAACAACCTCGTTCTCATATTGATGATAACTCTTCATAATAATAGCAAATATTTTTTATGTTTTATTCTGAGGTGTTTTTTTTTTTAGAAATTGATTTTACACATAAGCAGCTTCTCTCTTTTGTACCTCTTGGTTGTTGCTGAGCAGAATCCTAAGTGTCAATTTGGAAATCTGCTTTTCATCTTGAGCATTCCAATAAAGAGCAACTAAGTTTGGAGAGAAATGTGCTTACTCAATTAAGTTCAGATGGTCAATTCACTACTCTTAACAATCGATCTAAATAGGTTTTCTGAAATATCATTTTAAATACTATTTTATTTAACTGATTTAAAAAAATCAGAATGTTTTTGAGTAATTTTAGATTTATAGCAAAATTGAGGGGACGGTACAGCGATATCCCATGTACTTTCACCTCAACACATGCATTGCTTGCCCCCATGAGCAACATCTCCCACCAAAGTGGTACATCTGTCATAATTGATGAACCTACATTGACACATCATAATCATCCAAAGTTCACAGTTTATATTAGAGTTCCTTCTTGGTGTTGTACATTTTATGGGTTTGGACAAATGTATAATGGCATGCATATTTATCTTTATAATATTATACAGAGTATTTATTTTTACTGCCCTAAAAATTCTCTGCACTCCATCCCCTCTTCCCCAAACTCTGGTAACGGCTGTCTTTTTACTGCTGTCTTCATAGTTTTGTCTTTTCTAGAATGTCGTATAGTTGGAATCATACAGTATGCAGCCTCCTCAGATTGGCTTCTTTTATTTAATAATATGCATTTAAATTTCCTCCATGTATTTTAATAGTTTGATAGTTCATTACTTTTAGTGCTGAATATTATTCCACTGTCTATATGTACCATGGTTTATATGTCTATTCACCTCCCAAAGAACATCTTGGCTGCTTCAAGTTTCAGCAGTTATAAATAAGGTTGATATAATCATCAATATACATGGTGTTGTATGGACATAAGTTTTCAACTCTGTTGAGTAAATACCAAGGAACACCATTGCTTAAATTTTATTGTTAGACTATATTTAGGATTGTAGGAAAGTGCTAAACTATCTTCCAAAATGACTTACCATTTTGCATTCTCACCAACAATGAATGAGCGTTCTTCTTGCTCTATACCTTGTTAGCATTTGCCGTCGTCAATATTCCTGATTTTGGCCATTCAATAGGCATGTAGTAGTACTGCATTGTTGTTTTAATTTGCATTTCTTTAATGACATATAAAGTGGAACATCTTTTCATATGCTTATTTTCTATCTATGTATCTTCTTTTCTGAAATATCTATTAAAGTCTTTCAATGTGTTTTTAATTAAGTTTTTTGTTTTCTTATTGTTGACTTGTGATAAGTCTTTGTATATTTTGGACAATAGTATTTTATCAGATGTATCTTTTAGAAATATTTTCTCCAAGTCTGTGGCTTGTTGTCTCATTCTTTTGCCATTGTCTTTTGCAGAGCAGATGCTTTCAATTTTAATTAATTCTAATTTACCTATTATTTCTTTCATGTATTGTGCCTTTGGTGATGTATCTAAAAGATCATCATCATGCCCAAAGTCATTTAGATTTTCTCCTGTTATCTTATAGACACTTTATAATTTTATCTTTTACATTTAGATCTGTAACCTATTTAGAGTTGATTTTTGTGAAGGATGTAAAGCCTGTGCCTAGAATTTTTTTTTTTTTTTTTTTTTTTTTACCTTGGGTAAAAATTCCAGCACCATATGTTGAAATGACTATCTTTGCTTTATTTTATTGCCTTAGTTCCATCGTCAAAGATCAGTTGGCTGTATTCATATGAGTCTTTTTCTGGGTTTTCTATTCTGTTCTATTGATCTTTTAGTCTATTCTTTCATCAATACTACACTTTCTTAATAACTGTAGCTTTTATAGTAAGTCTTGAAGTTTGGTAGTGTCAATCTTCCAAATTTGTTCTACTCTTTCAATATTGTATTGGCTATTTTAGGTCTCTTGCCTCTCCATATAAATCTCAAAATTAATTTATCAATATTGTCAAAAGAACTGCTTCTAATTTCTATTAGAATTATATTGAATCTATAGATGGAGATAGGAAGAGCTGATGTCTTGACAATATTGAGTATAACCATAAACACGGAACTCTGAGTATTGCGTTCTTCTTGTATTTCTTTCATTAAAGTTGTGTAGTTTTTTTCAGCTAGATTTTGAACATATTTCGTTAGATTTCTATGTAAGTATTTCATTTGGGGATGCTAATGTAAATTATATTGCATTTTTAATTTAAAATTCCACTTGTTTATTACTAGTATAGAGGAGAGCACTTGACTTTTGTATATTAACATTTTTTATCCTGCAAACTTGCTATAATTTTTTATTAGTTCCCAAGTTATTTTGTCGACTTTTTAAAAATTTTCTATATAGGTAATCATGTCATCTAGCAACTAAGACAGTTTTATTTCTTTCTTCTCAATCTGTATAACTGTATTTTTTTTTCTTGCTTTGTTTCATTAGCTAGAAATTCCAGTATGATGTTGAAAAAGAGTGGTAAGAGGGGACATCATTGCTTTATACCTGATATTAGTGGGAAAATTTCAAGTTCCTCACCATTAAGTATAATGTTATTATATAAAATGTAAACTCCTACTTTTACTTTTTTCTTTTCTATCTAATGTGGCAGAAGATAATAACAAAGTAAAAAAAATGTATATAAAAATAGTTATAATACCAATGAGTTATAAAGCAAAAATAAAAGGCTATTACGAAATAGAATAAAGTAGGAAAAATCTATTTTAAATAGACTAGGGGAAATAGCCTTTTGGATGCCAGACATCTTTCTGAGAACTGAGACCTAAAGGATGAGAAAGAGCTAGCCATTGGAAGAACAAGGAAGGGAGAAGAGGGCAGAGTATTTTAGGGAGAAGAAATAGTATAATCATAGAAGTAGAAGAAAAAAATGTGACTTTCTTAAGAGGCTGCAATAAAGGCATGTGTGATGTGGATATAATGAAATAAGGGTATGAATATGATATCATTTATAGATTTTTAGGTCAAAAGTGTCTTAAAATTTATTGTAAGAGCAATGGGTGTTAGTGTGGAGGGAAAGTAGCATGATCTAATTTACAATTTAATAATCTTACTCTGCCAAAGTAAAATAAAATAAAACAATAGGAAGAATGAATGAGGGATGACTAATTAGGAAGTTATTTCATTATCTTATGCAAAAGATGACTGAGGCTTGGCCAAGAGTGGTGACTGAGCTCTATGGAGTCAAGATATTCCTGGGATAGAACATACGAATTTGGTCTTAATTTTGAGAATGTGATTTAGCTAAATTAAAATATTAAAAGTAGATATCTGGACATCGAAAGAGATATTAAAGTATTTAAAGCCATGAGAGAAAATTAATATCACAGGAACATTTTTATGTAATTAAGTGAGCCCAGCATCCTAATATTAAATGCTCAATAAATTAAGCACATTAAAAAATGAGAAGACATGAATAAACATTTCTCCAAAGAGGATATACAGATGGGTAACAGACATATGAAAATATGCTCAACATCACTAATCATCAGGAAAATGCAATTAAAACTGCACCCGTCAGAATGGCTATTATAAATAAATGAACAACAACAAGTGTTGGTGAGGATATGGAGAAAATGGAACCTTCATGCACTGTTGGTGGGATTGTAAATCGGTGCACCAACTTGGGAAACAGTATGGAGGTTCTTAAAATATTTAAAAAAGAACTACCATATGATCTAATAATTCTACTTCTCGATATTTATCTGAAGAAATCCAAAACACTCATTTGAAAAGATATATGTTTATAGCAGCTTTTTTACAATAACCAAGAAACAAAAGCAACATAGATGTTCATTGATAGATGAATAAAGAAGATATCACCTCCCTGTAACTGAGTAACTGCTCTCCCTAGGGGCCGGCACCTGGAGATACTGCCTCCCTGAAACTGGAGAATTTCCACTTTTACAACTTGACTTATTGAGTTGAGGCGATCACTTCATAAGGTGTATAATTATTTAATCACTGTTATACACCTGAAGCTAATATAATATTTATGTCAACTATAATTGAAAAATAAAATAAGAGTATATAGCAAAGGAACATAAATAAGACTGGCTTTTTAGTTTGGAAAAAAAAAAAATGAGGAATCAGAAGACAGTTTTCTTACTGAAGGAAAAAACCACCTATGGCTACCGCAGCAAGACCTGCATAACATGACAGATAGTGAACAAAATGAATGCTATTAGTAACATTAACAAGAGCAGAGCTGAGTGTAGAATATTGATATCAATGCAATAAATAGAAGTGAAGGGCAGATTAAAGTTGACTGACAGTGAATTGGACACGAAAAATTAAAGACTGCATATCATGTTTGACTGTAAAGAGAAGCAAACGATTGAAGTGAAGTTGAAGAGAAATGTTGAATGCATAAGAATTGTTCTTGTAAAATAAAATATGTAGGACACAACCATATTCATGACCCATAGAGGCTTAAAAAATATGAGATCTTCTTTTATCTTTAATACACACTTGTTTAAAGTTCTTGTAACCATGACACTAGAATGTTTTCTCTCTTAGTAGTGGAAAATATGAGTGAGAAAAAATCCAGATTGTTTTCTACTTAAAACAAAACTTTTTCACTCAGTTATTGTTCACTTTACTTTGCTTTGTATGTCTTACTAGCAGATACCATGTGGATTTATCACCTCAATGTATGCAGTTTTACAATTTTAAAACTACATAAGTTATTAAGAGAACTGGCACAGAGGGAATACTAAAAAGGCATCTTCAAATTATAAGTTTCTTGCTATCTTCCCACTCTCTTACCTATTTTGCATATACTTTATTCACACATGTTGCTTGGGATACATTCCTCTAATCCCAAGAATTCTACTTCCAAGTCTGCCTTGCATGAATTCTAATCCTGGGAAAATCAATTAAATTATCTGGACCTCAGCATACTTATAAGAAAGATGTAGGGTGTGATTTGAATATTAAGTGTTTTTCAAGTTTCTTTTTCTTTTTGTTTTTATTTTTATCGTTCTATTTTATTTTTTATTTTTGAATTACTGTTGACACTCAAGATTATATTAGTTTTAGGTGTACAGAATAATGATTAAAATTTATATAACTTACAAAGTGATCCCCTTGACTTTAATAAATCTAGTACCAACCTGGAGTCATACATATTTATCCTAATATTATTGACTATATTCCCTATGCTATACTTTACATACCGGTGACTATTCTGTTACTGACAATTTGTACTTCTTAATCCCTTCACCTTTTTCACCCAGCCCCTTATCCTGCCTCCCATCTGGCAAACATCAATTTATTCTCTGTATGAGATTGTTTCTGTTCTGATTTTTTCTTTTATTTTGTTTTCTAGATTACACATATAAGTGAAATTCTATGGGATTTATCTTTCTCTATGTGACTTATTTCATTTAGCATAATACCTTCTAGGTCTATCTACGTAGTTGCAAATAGTAAGATTTTATTCTTTTTTATGGCCGAGTAATATTTCATTGTCCATATGTACCACTCCTTGTTTATTGAATTATTCGTTGATAGACTCATGTATTGCTTTCTTATCTTCACTATTATATATGAAATATCCTTCTTTGTCTCTTGTTAAGTCTTTTGTTTTAATCAATTTTGTCTGATATAAGTATTGCTACCCAACTTTTTTTTTCATTTCCATTTGCCTAAAATATCTTTTTTGATCCCTTTACTTTCAGCCTATGTGTGTCTTTCAACCAGTATTAGGTCTCTTGTAGGCAGCATATGTAAGAGTTTCTTATTCATTCAGTCACCCTATCTCTTTTGATTGAAGCATTCAATCCATTTATATCTAAAGTAATTGTCGATACACACACACACACACACACATTCACACACATATATGTATATATACATACAATTTTTCTGGTACCTCTATGATATAAATGTTGTTACACTTGAAGTTGTCCCAGAGATCCCTTAAAGAATCTTCATTTTTTAAGTTTATTATTTTTTTATTTTTGCTGTTATGATTGGGTGTTTTCTGCTACCTTGTCTTTCAAATGGTTTACTTGATTTTCTGCTTTATTTAATTTCCTGTTGATTCCACCTAATGTATTCTTTTCAGTTGTTGTATTCTTCATTTCTGACTGTTTTTTTTTTTTTATGATTTCTATCTCTTTGTAAAAGTTCTCACTGACTTCATCTATTCTTCTCTTAAATTCATTGAACATCTTTGTATCCAGTATTTAAACTCTGTACCTGAGAGATTGCTTGTCTCCACTTAGTTCTGCCCTCTCTCCCCCGGAATTTCTGTTCTGTTCTTTCATTTGGGACATGTTTCTTTGTTTTCTCATTTTGCTACCTCCCTGTTCATATTTCTATATGTTGGGTCTACTACATCTCCCAGTCTTGGTAAGGTGGCCTTATATAGTAGATATACTCCGTATACCAGTAGAGCAGAATCCCTGGTCACCTGAGCTGGGTGCTGAGGGAGTGTCCCTTTTGTGGCTTGCATGGGCCCTCAAGTTGTAGTTGAGGTTTGATAACTGTTGGCACATTATCGGGTAGGATTGACTTTCAGGAAGACTAGTTGCGAGGACTGGTCATGACTTCTGTGGATGAGCTGTTGTGTGGTGCCTGACTCCATGGTGTGAGATTTGTTATAGCAGAGCTCCGGTGCCTGCCAAGTTTATCCTTTGGGTGTAGAGATAATTGGGTGATGCTCTGATGTAGTCTGAAGCTGACCAGTGGGTGTGTTAATTCTAGAACCTCTTTGGAGGTGCTATGGTGCAGGCCTAGGGCAGCCAGTGTCTGCTCCCAGCCTGGGGCCATCTGGTAGGAGCTACAAATTGATCTAACTTTGGTAACTGCTTGTGCTGGTCTTGGAAGCAGGTGGGAGAGGGTATGGTGTGAAGAAAGGCTAACTGCCACTAGTTCTGGGGTCTGCTTAGCAGAAGGTACAGGGCATGCTGAGGCCAAATGCTACTTTGATTAGGATTTGTAAAGCTTTCAGATTTTAGAAAAGTCTTTCAGAGATTTTAGGAAAGCTCACAGTATGGGTCAAAGCTGACAGCTTGTGAGTAACAGGAATTGAAAGAGTTTCAGGCTGGTGTTGTGCAGATTCAGCAGGGTGGGTTCTCAGGGACTCACCAGCGTGGGGCAAGTTTGATGGAAACTTAGATTTGGTGCCCACCTGTGCCTGCAGGCTGGGTGAGAGGAGGGCTCAGTAAAGGAATAATGGTGCCTGCCAGCAGTCCTGGAATGAGCTGCCCCTCCAACCTTCACCCTGAAGCCATACAACTCAGTTCATACTGATGTCCCTGGTGCTTTCTGAGCTGCTGCCCTGGTGTTGGAGCTCAGAGTGAGTTGGTCAGCAAGTAAGTCCATGCACAGGCCTTTTAAATGGCATGCCTGGGTTTTAAGCCTCTGTCTTGCCTGGCTGAAAACCGTGCTGATTTTCATAGCCAGAAGTAGTAGGGACTCCTCTTCTTGGCATTCATGGTCCGGGCTGGGGAATCTAGTGTGGAACTGGGACCCTCACTCCTCAGGGAGGATTTCTGCAGCTGAGATATCCCTCCTAACTCTTAACCACCACACCAGTGTGTGGGAAGGGCCCATTTTGTACCTCTGTCCCGCCCCCTTACCAGTCTCTTTATATCCTTAGTTATAGGAGTTCTGTTTAAATAGTGTCAGAGTGATTTTCCTATAATTTAGTTGTAATTTTGATGTGGTTGTGGGAGGAATTGAGCACGAAGTGAGCACAGTGTTTATTTACTCCATCATTATTACTGGAAGTCGATAACTTTCAAAACTAGTACCAAGCAAGCCTATTTTTCATGTTCTGCTCCCTAAGGATTGTCTAACATGGACAACCTCTTTAAATAGCTCCTTCAGTGAAATCAGTACCTTCTGACTTTCTGGGTATGGGCTGCCCCCTGCAATGATAGAGACCAGGCCCTCTCCATTCCCTGCATCAGAGGTCTCAGGTTTCCTGGTGTGTCTTTTTCAAGTTTTCAAATGTTGCCAATTTACTTTTAAAAGCGCCTCCTTTTGGAAGAAATAATTATAAAGTAAGAAAATAGAAAGAGCAAAACTCAATTTTTATTATTTTTTTTCACTGCTTCTATGACATTATTATATGTAAAAAACAAAATATTTAACTTGAAGAAAAAATATCTTATAATGTCATAAAGAGACTAAATCTAATTGTATTTCATGTTGAAAATTATGTCTCAGCACTGTTTTAATATGAGACAGAATGAACTTTTTCTTAGCCTCCTACTCACTTAAAATCTGCCTATTTTCTTTTCTGGATTTAACAAAGACACACTACTTGAACTTGAAAGAACGTATTAAAAGAATGCAAGCATTCTTACAAGTAAGGTGAAGAATAAATTTGATCATAACTTAGTTTCTTTTTTAATGAAATTAACATTTGGTAATTTACTATCATATTAGTTATTTATTCCATGCTAGCTGGTAAAATATTTGAAGGAAAAAATTAAATTCTGTGAATACAGCAAGTATGCAAATATTTTAATAGAGAAATATATAAATAGATAGAATATATATAGACTAAAAGAAACATCTGAGGCTGCTGAGTTATAGTATCTGACATTTACTGAGTAGGTTTCTTAAAAGTTAATATGACTCATATTCACATTTAATGAAATTATTTCTAAAATCAATTCTTTTATATTGATGTATTTAGATTATTTAAATAATATATTAGATAGAATAATTATCATGATTTAACCATTCTTCAATAAAGTAAGTTGATATATCTAATATAAATTTCCAAGATGATACGTCATATTTTACAAAATAAAAAATATATTGTTTTATTTAAAAAAATAATTTAAAAATAGCCCCAAATGCTATAAGTTTTTAAAATTTACAATGAATGAGAAATAATGAAATATTCACCATTCATATATCATGTAACATAAACTGAACTAAAAATTAAATCTACCTTGTTAATTTTCAATGCTATTGTTACCAAAGGAACAACATCAGAATAGTTGGGTAAATCTGACTCTAGGTTCTACATGCACAAGTAAGTTGCATGAGCCAGTAACTCAGACTCTCATAGTTCATATTCTTACTGCAATGCCACCTGTCTTTCTACTTAAATTACCATACTTTTACACCTTGCTTTTAACCTCAGTTGGCTGAGAAAGAAAACACTTAGGCCTGATTTATAGATAATCATGCACAATATGGTGATACCAGCCACAAATAGATATTCTGTAGCATTATAGTCCTATTCTGGTGGTGCTAAAAAAAATAGCAGAGAAGAAAAACCATCCTAGTGGTCAGAATTTTGAGCATTGAATATGAATATCCACTTTATCAGTGTAGATGTGGCTAATGTTATAGATATATACGATTAATGAGAAGTTTTTCATAATTTTGCCAGATGATCAAGGACTAAGAAAAAGAAGTCTAGAGAATCGATGATAAAAGTGTCCGATAAAAAAGAATGTGGTTGGACTTCTAAAAGGGACATATAGTTGAAGTTTTAGTGTCCCATATAAATGCTTATTAAAAGAATCCAGTACAGAAAATAGTCTCAATAATCATTTGAACTTCATGTCTATTTACCGTTCAGCCTTTTTTTCCAGTCACTGCAGTGTTTGGTCAATGTGCTAATGTAAAAATCAGTCGGGGTGGCAGGGATAAAGGTTATGTACATCTCAGATTATAGACCCTCAATACAATTAATTTGATTTCAGAAGTATTGACTACCCAAAGCACTAACAGCAAGGTCTATTATTGAACCATTAACATGGCGTCAGTACCTGTGCAAACAGATGGTAGGCTGATTTCAATGGAACATTTTCATCAGGAGCAAGCATCAGTTGATCTTTAATTTAGTAAAAGGAAAATCAGAGTATGAATTTGCCTTTGCTTTATGAATTGTTTTCTTCCCTCCTCATCCTCAAAGAATTACTTAAATTCCTTATCCTTGGTCATAGTAAGAGAAATTACATTTCTTATCATTAAAAATTTCACTTTATAGCCAAAAAATTGCATCAAAAAAGTACAGCTGATGAAATTTTTGGTCTTATTATGTGATCTACTAATCCAAACAACTGGCCTGTTAAAAATCACTCATTTAGATTTATGTTTACATCATTGTCTTATAGGAAGTTTTCTTATTTTTTACTATTTTAACTAAGCTAAATTATAGTGGCCTAGGAGATAACAAGATTCATTGAAATGGACTTTTCTCTCTATTATGCCAAATCTCTACAAGTTTCAATTTTCAACAATTGTTCCCTAAACTTCAAGTTAAGTCTACCCCCTGGCCATTTAAGTCTTTCATTACTACTAAACACAACACAAAGGAGAGAATTACTGGAGTAATTGATCCTGATATCAAAAGAAAATCAGATTGTTTCTACTTAAAATGACAGGGAGGCCCATGTATAACCATTGCTTTTTCTGGCAGTTTCTTTTAAAACTTTAATTTTAATAGTAAAAATTATATATATAAACAACTGGATAAAGCAAGGGTCACTAAACATTCAAATTCTTCACTGTACTAGTTGGACTAAAGAAAGCCAACTAACGAAAGTGCTGTCTGAGGGGAAAACGCACATGGAACAATTAGTGGAAAAGGAATTTATTTGCATCAATTAAGGTCTCATGATCAGTCACAGAAATAAGCACTTATGCAGTCACAGAAACAAGCACTTATGTGTGTATTTTTTTTCTTGGTTGTTAATTGTATATTTGTATATAATACCTTTTAGCCTGTTCCCTTTCTCTTATTCTTCTACTGAGAATATTGGTTGTAGTTAATTTTAGGCTGTCATCTCTAGGTTATAGATGATATAGGTATAATAATTCTCAAACTTTAATAAAATGTTAAAAATACATTCTAGGGGGAAAAAAGCCTCATAAACTCTATATCTCTGTACCAGGTAATGTTTTCAAGGACAATTTGATCTTAACATAGTTTATTCTATTTCCCATTCTCACAGATCCCATGATATTGCATACATTTGTCTCCAAGACTGACAAAGTTATGACAATTGGGATTGCATTACTCTACTCTATAAAAAATGCATTTGATTTTTTCACTATTGCTTATTACATACAATTTACTATTGACTATCACAACTGACATGTTGTGCCCAGTCTCCTTTTCTAACTTTATTGCCATCACACACCTTGTCACTGTGCACAGCAACATTCTGGAATGGCTATTTATTATCCAAATATACCATATATTATCAATCACTTCTGGTCTATACATTCACACTTTCACTGGGATTCCAATTATCACCAAATCCATCTTTTTACTCATGAAATCCATAATGTAAAATCTAGATCAGCTTCTAGCCCTCAGGAGAAATGTCTAATCCCTTTAGCAGAATAAATTACTCCTTCTTTTGTTCTTCCATAGCATATATAAATCTGTATAGCATTAATTATAAAAAAAAAAATATTGACTGAAAAGATGAACACTCATCTTCATCAGAGATTCTCCATTATTCATTATTGTATTTTTATCCTTTAACACATATATAACATGAACTAGATGAATTAATTTATGATTACATGGAAGTATTATAGTGGTCTGAGCATAGATTAACATCATAACAGTAGAGCAAAGCTAGTAGTTAAGAGCAGTGAGACCTTGCACAAATTACATAATGTTTATAATCCTCAATTTCCCAAACTATAAAATGGATATAATAACTGAATCTCCTTCATTAACTTGTAGTGAGGATGAAGTAAGTAAATCTGTGCATAATTTTGAGCAATGATCCTTCTGTAAAATAATTTCTCAGTAAATATCAGCTATAAAGGCAATTACTATAATTATCAGGTTTATCAGCAGTTTGTTATTGTGATTAAGTACAGAAATCCTGGAGCCACCGGTCCAGATGAAAGTTCCACTCTGTCCTTGACTAGCTGAATAACCTTGAATAAACTTAGTCTCAGCTCTCTATGTCTAGAAAAGCTTAATAGTCCCAACTTCATCAGGTTTTTGTGACAAATAATACACACAAGATACTTAGTAGTACTAAAAACAATAGATGCTAAATAATTAGCTTATGACTAAACCCAGAGTAAATAAAAAAAAAAAGTTATAGTATAATTCACTACCATACACTGCTTAAATGATTTTTACATTTAGTTGATGGTAAGTTTTCTAACTTGAGTAAATGTTAAAAATTGAAAGTATGCATTTTTTTTCATGGATAGTTTCATTATGCTAATTAGACTTTAAACTTTTAAAACATAATCACCATGCAGATAATCTATTAATGTTTTATTAGAAATTAAATTAAAGGAAAACATGGAGTTAATACTTCTAAATAACAACCAGAAACATTTCTCCAAATGATGCTTGTATAGTAGAAATTCATACACACACACAAATTCTATGATTATGATGTTGATTATACATGGAATTTTCTGCAGATAGTGAATCAGACACACTTGTTATGAAGTCAGCCAGCCCATATTTATTTAACATATCAAACAAAAAAAGTTGAACTGACAGTTTCCTTACTATTTCCCAAGCACATCAGTGATAATACAACCACTCCAAGGAGTCTTTAAAGCATATCTATCAATTTCTTTAATCTGATATTTCATTTCTAGAAAATTTGAAGTCTTTTGAGGGTACATTTCCTAAAGTAGGTAAATTTGTTAAATTAAAAGAGGCTCTAATATTGTTCTAGTTAAAGCATAAGACTCAGTTATTCTTGATGGCTAAAAAGTAA
Organism: Pteropus alecto; assembly: GCF_000325575.1. NCBI lineage: Eukaryota > Metazoa > Chordata > Mammalia > Chiroptera > Pteropodidae > Pteropus > Pteropus alecto. Next base: position 7,923,276 of record NW_006494613.1, read on the forward strand.
ACAAATACCAAACAGAAGAAACAAACACGAAAGAGAGAGAGAGAGGGAGAGAGATTGTTTCAAGTACAGAGAGTTAAATAGCTGAAGTATTTCTCCATAATTTTCTAGTGATAAGATTTTAACATACTGACTACTTGCTCCAAATTAGCATTATCACTGTGTAATCTGTATGACTGCTGAGAATTCAATAGAATCATCATTTACTGAAGTCTCTGAGTAGTAAAGAGTACATTCAGAGTAAATGCATTAAAGATCAATATTAAATATTTAGCTAATATCTTTTATTAATATAATAATGCAAAGGTTAATTAGTCCTCCTGATAACTTCAAGAGATAGCCTCCACTTCAAACATGAGATATTTGTAAGATTAAGGTAACTGATACACAGAATATTCATTTTTTAGATATAATTAGTGGCATCTGACCCATAACTATTATTATTTCTTATGTCACAGGCACCAAGTAGAAACAATTAACTATGAAACAATTGGGCTATGATTTTTTTTTTCAAGATTAGAACATAATCACAACTGCATTTTCAGTTCTGCTGCTCTTGTACTCTTCTAATTTAAAAAAAAATTACTTTAAAATATATCATTTACAATGTGATGATTGGAGTTTTGGCAGTAAGAAGTTAGGTCTATTGTTGTGAGGCCTGTGAAGGCCATGTGTGATTGAAGCTGCTAAGATAATGGTGTTTTACACTCTATAAACAAATTTAAATTTAAATTTTACTTTCCAATGTGAATGTGTATGTTTTAATACCTACCTTTGACATCTCTGTTTCTAGTATGTCTACTTCAAAATGTAAAAGGTGAAATCAAGAAGCATTAGTAACATTTGAAAATACACAGAAAATACATCACTTCTGACTTGGAGCTGTGTTCTTGTAGCTGAATATCAAGGCATCTGAAGATTCACCCTTAGGGTTATTTTCCCTTGTCATGCACACAGCTTGTAACCTCTGTTTCACATGAGGGAGGCAAATTATGTGTAGCATGGGTAGGAAAAATAGGAGAAGGAAAATGGCATTTCTACCTATAAATCTGGTATGCATCTCCAACAGCTCAGCACCTCCGTCAAAAACGATGTCAAAATATACACCTTTGGAAGATGAAGGAGACTATGCAGAGAAATGTCAAATGAAAAGAGTAACTATAAACTGACCATTTGCCTTTCTTGTACTAAAATGTCTATTTCATGCTCTAAATCATGAGATTTTGTACATGGTGTACATGTAAAAATTCATATCATAACAGCTAACTGATACAAAAAATTGTAGAGAATAACACAATTGTTTTATAAATGAATTAAAAATAAAAGCTTTTATTTTGAAACATCAATAGACTCACAAGAAATTGCAAAAATACTTCAGGGAGATACTATGTGCCAATCACCCATTTTCCCCCTAATAGTAAATCTTACCTGACTGTGGTACTTTATCAAAACCAAGAAATTGATGAATGACTTTTTAAAGACATTATAATTACAAAGATAATGAAGAGATTAAAATTTTAGGCTCTATTTAATACTATAATTAAATAGTTAGACAGTTCATCTTTTTTTTTTTATTTTTAAGCACTCTTCTACCCATTTCAAAGAAGTAAAGAATCATACATTATTTTATTGAAGAGATTATAAGCATCTAGGACTCAAAATAAATCTGTTTTTATTTGTTTAATCAAGATAATTTGTTTTGTATTTGTTGAGGATGTGAACGGCATACATTTCCATACGATAAATGTGAATGAATAAAGTTACTTTCTATTAATATTTTCACATTTACACAATTACGGTTTTCATAAAGCTTAGGCTATTTAGCAATGCTGCAAAAATTGTCGTGCATCTTTATGTTATGCTTCATAAGCTGAAGAAAATATTGAGGTTTTCCTTTGTTAAATTAATTAAACAAGGAGATCATTACACTGGGGTGGCTCTAATACCGTGGCTCCTCACTTAAGCAAATCAAAATATAAACCTGTAAATGTCTTAACATTACAAAATCAAAATGCTATGGACAACCAACAACAAACAAACAATTAGGCTTTAAGCTAGGATAATTTCCTTTTTTTGCTTCCACATCTTCTTGTATGAGTATTTCCCATGTCTCTTGTCTGAGAGGCTCTTAATGACTTGCAGCATTAATAATATTTATTTGTAAATAAATTATTTTGGAATTTATAACACATTTTTCTATTAGAAAAGAAAGTCAGAAATAAATACCATTTCTTAGATTGATCTATCAAAGCCTATTTAATAGATAATGACTCTAAAGTGATTTATATTTGCAATACAATAGGAAAAACATTGTTGCTAAACAAATATTAAGCAGAAAAAACACAGAGCATAATTAAAAAAAAGTGACTTTGGTGGAGGTTCTGAAAAGTTTCTTACATATTTTTAAATGATGTAAATATTGAGGATCCTGGATTTTTAGTATGCCTCATTTCCATTTTTACCTAATTTTTTTAAGTAAAGTATATTATCTCTATTATACAAATTATAATTAGGGCTATTTTACCTTAATTTTTATTGTAATGAAATGTTTGAGCAGGAATAATTTAATTGAGATAAATAGAAACATGGGAAATAAATTATAGATGTTATGATAATATAGTGCATATCTCAGAAAGAAAAAAATAATAGCATTTTAAGGTAAAATTAATCTAGATAAACATGGCAGAAAATGCTATGTTTCAAGAAAACTTTTATTGAAAATTATATGTTTTTTCTTTCTGAAATATTTTGTTTCATCAGCAGAGTGATTGCTTTCATTCATTCATTCATTCATTCATTCAACACATGTAAAATAGTAGTCTGCTATTTTTATATCAACTGCTTTGTCTTTAAGACACCAATCAAATAAAGTACTTATAGTATAAAATTATAGTATAAAAATAAAGTACTTATAGTATAAAATTGGAGGTATACAAATACCTCCAAACATAAATATACACAAATATTTTTAGAAATCAAAAACAAAGTAAAACAATTTAAGGAAGCAAAATATTAAATTGAGCCAGAGTTGAAGTCACCATTTTGCAGGTAATACATAATGATTGTGAACAGAGGCATAGACCAATTTATAGAGAACATAGTATTAATGTAGGAGAAAATAGAAAAGATGTTATGATTTTATTGTTAAGGATTTTTAATTCTAAACTGATTTTTATGGCCATTTTTACATAAGCACTAGATAGTAAATTACATATTTTAAATTAGAGGTGATGTTACTAGAGAAGAATGTAAAATAGATTTGCCAGGAGATGAGGTGGGTGAACTAGAGATATGGCTTAGCAAATGAAAGCAAAAAGATTGAGTAAGAAACAAAAAAAGATAAATATGCATATATATAATATTTACAAAGAAGAGAATAAGTCAAAGTTGACTTCAGTCTCTTTGTCTACATTTCTTTTGCTGAAAAATACAAAAAGCTACAAAAGGACTTAGGTTAGGAGAAAAAAAGAGATGAGTTCAGTTTAGATATGTTGAGTTTAAAGGGCTCATGATAATTATAGTTGAAGTGTTCAGAGAGAGAGAAAAGAATTGATGCAAAATTATTGTAATTAGGAATTTTAACAAAGAAAGGAGATATCTTTAATTTACTTCAAGTTGTGTGTCTTTGACAGAAAGATACACAATCAAATGAACATTTATGAAAATTCCAACAAACAGAACTTTACAACAAACAGAATAATTACCAGAGGGCCACTGTTGACTCAAGGCAACTCTAGTGACTTCAACAGGAGGAATCTATGTGTAGTCTTGTCCAATGAGCTGTGGCTGGGAGGAAGAGTGCGCTGTACTCTTCTAAACACATGGGATTTTCACCCTGAAAATGGGTAAAATAATAATCTGTAGGTGGGCTGCATAAGTTAATGGCTGTGGTAGAGAGAATTCCCTGTGATTACCAAAAAAAAAAAAAATCATTTTCATTTCAGGTACATGGCCTAGCTATATTTTTCTGTCTCCTCTGCAGTTAGGTAAGGACTTGTGATTAAATTCAGAGCAATGTAATTTGCGTTTTAGAGATGTCTGCCACTTACTGTACTGATATCTTAAACATGCTGTGTGGTCTTCCATAATATCTCTCTTCTCCATCTGTTAGCCGGATGATACCAGGGGAATCTTAAAGCCACAAGTTGAACACGACATGAAAGGAATCTGGGCTAAAGAAGCTGTGGTACATATATACAGTAGAATATTACTCAGCCATAAGAAGAGATGAAATACTGTCATTTGTGACAACATGGATGGACCTCAAGATAATCATACTAAGCGAAATAAGCCAGACAGAAAAAGGTGAAAATTACATGATATCACTTATATGTGGGATGTAAACCTAAAAGCAATAAATGAACAGGACAAACAAACAGAGTCTCAGGGACATGGACAATGGACTAGTGGTTACCGGAGGACTTTAGACTAGTGGTTACTAGTGGAGTGGGGGTGGGGGGAGGGGTAAAGGGGGATCAAATATATGGTAGCTGAAGAAAACAGGACTTTGGGAGGTAAACACACAATAGAATCTACAGATGTCAAATTATAATGTAACCTGAAAATTCTATAATTATATTAACGAATGTTACCCCAATAAACATAATTAAAAAAGTAAAAACAAATCAAAACAAAACAAAACAAAAAAGAAAGGAATCTGGATCTCTGAATCATCAGTGGGATTAAAGCCACTGATCTCAATGAATAAAAAATAAACTTTTAATATATAAAGTCACTGAAATTTGGAGGCTTGTATAGCAGGAAATATTAATTATCTTGATATATTCATACAATGGCATATATAATATTTAGTGTATTTTTTAGTATAGTATAGTTTTTTTCCAAACTTAAGTTATATAAGAAAATAATCTTTTAGGAAAAAGCTACCTACACTAAAAAAGAAAGTCTGTTTTAATTAAACTAGAATTCTTTTGTTTATAAATATTATGCAAGTTAAAAACAAATGCATTAAACTCTATATACGGTAAAATTCCAATGTACATGAATTTAATGTTCCTGTGTGGCATTTGTCTGAGATTTGGGATGACTTTCCTCTCAGCCCATTCAATGCTTATAATCACATTGAAAAGTAATGTCAGACAACTAAAATTAGAACTCTCATAAAGAGTTTTTCTAGTTTCCACATCATCCTTTATTCTTACTGATGCTGCACACAGCCCTCTAAATGAGCCTATAAACTTAAATTTTCCTGAGCTGGGATCTGAACTATTCCCACTTTTCAGAGAATGTGTGTTGCCACCTATCTGTAGTTGAGCTTCCGCATTCTATTGTGCCTGTCTACTTTAGGCCTAGTAGTTTTCCTTTTATTTATTTATATTTCTTACGTGGTCAAATGGCAGAAATTATGAAGAATGTTCCTCAGAGCTTAATTCTATTAGGCCATGGAACAGATATGTCAAAAGATCACTGAGGTCCTTTGATCTCAGTTTGCTGAATCCTGCTCTAATATGACAGAAATCTGAAAAATAAAAAATCAGGGAGAACTTCCATTCTGATGTTACATCTAATATGCTTTATATTTTTTCTCCTATGGAACTTTGCTTAGATTTTAACTACCTTATTGTGACACAATTTATAGTCCATAAGATTCTTCCATTTTAAGTGTACAATTCAATGATTTTTAATAAATTTACTGATTTGTTCAATCATCATCGGCTTCAGAAAATCTCATCACCTCAATAAGATCCCTAATGTTCACTTAACAGATATGCTTTTGATCCTTTAAAATTAACTTCTCCTAACTGTAATTTTGATTCTACTTAGGAAAACAATCATCAATTCATATTAAAAGTTTGAAAAGATTTGTATGCCAGATTCTACTGTTGATAGCCCTCTCTTTTTTTTTTTTACTAAACATCATTCACAGAGACATAGGTTTTATTTCTGAGATATTTATTTATTTATTTATTTTCATTATCCAAATGATTAAGATATATCTTCATTTAATTTCTCCCAAGGCACATCCTGATTCAAGGATGTGGACACAGATATATTCTTTGAATGATGACCACCCTGAAAAAGAAGTAAAATTGGAAATGAGGGAAAGCTAGCAAAGGGTAACTGTTGAGCTAGTCACCTTTGTGGCCACTGGGGATTACTGCTTAGGACCCTCTGAAAAATCTGTACAATGTGCCTCAGGATTTTCTTTTTGAAGAATAGGAAATGAGAGCATTTCGTCACTGAAGACCCTTCCTTCACTGATTGAGAGTTTTTTCCCAAAGTAGAAATTCAGTCATGAATCAAGGCTGCCCTTTGGCTGGCTGGAGTCAGCTCTCATGGCTTCAGAGAAAAGTGGAAGATTCAGAAGGCATTTGAGGTAAAACATAAAGAGCAGCCACAGAAACTATCAACCAAATGGCAAGCATTATTAGATCCACGCTTCAAGGAGTCATCCCATTATACTAGGAACATTATCTTTAGATTAATTGCAAATTGTCATTGCTATACTTTTTAATACTGAGTTCTTGAATGGTATTTATAGGTCAATAGCATCACCTGTTGTATTATTTCCCTCACCTTGGTCCTACATTCTTAAGATCTATTCCCAATTATATTTTCCCAGTTCCTACTGGCAAACATTCTATAAATCTTTTAGTGAATAAAATATTTCCTCTAATATTGAAGATTGCAATTCTCTGCTTGGGCTATGCTGAGCTGTGACAAAAGTTATTTTTAGAAGTAATAAGAAGAGATATGGATGAGTTTAAGAAGACATCATATCCTCTTTCAAGGCATATGACTCAATTGAAGTCAGCATGAACTTCAGGGAAACAGAGCCTCATATTATTTAGAAGAGTGAGGGAATGACTTTTATCAGTCTGGAAGATTCAGGGTATTTAATCTACATGCTGTCCTCTCAGCTCTTAGCCTCTCACTCTCACTCCTTTCCTGCTCAGTCCTCGGCAGTAGAGTCTTTGTCATATCAGATGAGTTATCCAGTCTCAATATCCCTCTTAGAGGGTCTGTTTTCTAGGGCCACTGCTAGTAGAAACAGTCTTTACATGGGTTAACCTAAGACAAGACCTGAGACAATGACTTGTGTAAAAGTAGTTGCTTTGGGAAAAGATCCCAAGAAGAGGGAGTGACGAAATGGGAAAAATGAGAGAAAGTACGATAAAAAACCAAGACTGTGTTATTGATTTGGTTATTGCTCTTGGAACCTGGAGCTCAATCCCCATAGAAATGCCCTTAAAAACATTATAGAATGAACCTCCTAATTACCTTTCTAAAAGGTGAGAGACTGTGGCATTTATACATTGACTCTTGAAGTCCATTTGTTGATTATTGCCTCTGGGAAATTCAATGGTCATGAACTTCTATCTCCTAGGTTGTACATGCTCATGGTTTGAAGAAAGACCAAGTCAGAATAGCAGAGAAAAGAGAGAGGTGGGTTGGGAGTTATGGAGAGAGGACTTGGAAAGGAAGTTTTCGGAGTACACATCTGTTTTTGAAAACAGATAAGTGGGGACTAAGGGAATGTGATATGGGAATATCTACTAAAATATGGATTTAGTAAAGGTAAAACTAGACGGATCTTATGTAAAAGTTATCCAAATGAGGCCTTGTGTCAGAAAGAAGCAGGTACAGAGATGACCTACTTGCAAATGTCTACTGAGACTAAATGAAAACAAGGGCTACCTCATTGGATAACACTGTAGACAAAACTTAACCAAAGACTGTTTGCCTACTTCTCTCTCCCTGGGGAAAGTTGTGAGATGTAAGAAAGTTGCTTTGGTAGATTACCTTGAATTGCCTAAAATTATTTTTTCACCACTCAGTGGAACTGGTGCTGTAAATAGAAACCAAGTTTTATCTTTGAAAGAGAAAGAAAGCTACATTTCTTACATTCTAATGGATTGATATCGCTACTTCATGTCTTTGGGTCCTTCTGAAATTTCAAAGAATTCTTTTACAGAATATAATTGTAACAGTGGCCATTTAAAAGTCCAGTACTTGAATTAAAGGCAATTCACCTTGAAACAAGGCCTATAACCCTGTAAAGAAAGGTGATGTGCAGAGATAAAGTGCACTCTCAGAAGTCATTAATGATTTTAAGAATACCAGTAGACACGATGAAGCTGTTTTATAGGATACCAATGGAAGTTTAAAACTATTTTGTAGATTCAGATTGTCTATAAAGATAAAAAAGTTAAATAAAACTTTTCAAAAATTGAGAGGTTCAGGTCATCTGAATTCTAGAGAGGGATCCTAGGAAAGAACAAGGATAAATGAAAGTTGTGATTTGTACAACCACTATTCTATAGACTGCATGTTGCATCCCCCTGCCTCCCTTCCCCAGAACTCACATGTTGAAACCTAATTCCCAATGTGATGGTATTAAGATGCGAGACTTTGGGAGGTAATTAGGTCATGAAGATCAGAGCCCTCATGGATGGAATTAGTGCCCTTATAAAAGAGACTCCCTTGCACCTTCTACTCTGTGAGGACACCGAGACTCCCTTGCACCTTCTAATCTGTGAGGACACAGAGAGAAGATAGTCTGAAATTAATCAGAAAGCTGCCTTTCACCAGATGTCAAATCTACTGATGCCTTGATCTTGGACTTATCATCTCCTAGAACTATGAGAAATAAATTTTTGTTATTTATAAGCCACTCAGACATTCTGTTATGGCAGTCTAAATAGACTAATCCAACCTAAGACATACCCCAGGGCTGGCTGCATATGCTTGTAATCTGTGCAGATTCATGGAGTTCTGTGTTTGACTGAATGTCCTGCTGTTGTCTTGAAATTCTAAACTTTGGAACAAGGAGTCCCTAATCTCTACTTTCACTCACCTCTGCTGACACCAAACTTGAAGGTCTCGAAATACACATGAAGCAAATCAAAATATTATCTAAGAGTAGAAATATTTCAAGCTTTTTTTTTTTTCTTAGTTGATACAAAAGAAGACAAGCAGCTTGAAACAAGAACATCTGCAAAGAGAGCCCCAAAATTACAACACTAAAGGCTTAAAGTAAGTGTTGGGACACCTCAGAAATCTTAGTAGATACCATGGGGCCACAAAGGTCAAGTCTTACCTGACATTATTTTGCCAGCTCGATGGAACATCCAAACTTGTATCTCTGAGGAGGAAGAAGCCATAGTTAGGCAGTTTGGTTGGGATCCTAGACTTGAATGCCTTCCACCACCAACACAAAGATAGCTGTGTACTCCTCGTTATTTAATGGGCCATGTGCTCCTTATTCCAGACCAGAGTAAGTTCCATGTAAAAAAGGACAAGCTTTTTCAAGAGATGTAAACAGAACTGAGTTAACATAGATCTTAGAAGAAAAGGTATCAAACAGGTAAAGGATGAGAACTGTATCCAGTAAGAAGAATTAACATGATATCAGAGATCTTTGGAGAAAGGACATACTCATAATTAATGCGTTGTATTGTACTGTGAGTTAGCATTTCAGAAGTACCGGAAAAAATCATTACCATTTCTTGGAGATGGGTATATAGAGAAAAGAAGTCCAGCTAACTTGTTAATAAACAGATTCACAGATTTATCAGAAAGGTGGGGGAGGGAGCAGTAAATGTAGGAAGATGCAATTTTGATCTATGAAATTCCTATCTCATTGTCATTCTTTATCTCTGACCTTATCTGTAATCCAGGGAACAAGAGAATTTTATACCCTCATCATTACAGGGATGGGGAAACGACCTCTGAAGATGCAGAGATTTAAATAATCACTTTTTCTTTAAAAAAAAAAAAAAGATGTGAATAATTTTATTAAATATAATTTGTTTAATTTTATTTCTGAAACTGAATGTAGAGTCCATATCATGAAATGCTGCAGAATATTTGAGTAAGATAAAAGCTACAAAGAAGTTGTAGGATCTGCATTTAAACAGGGAGCAGTACACATTAATCCCTGGATACCAGCAAGCTGACTCTTGAACAGCTTATTGTCTGCTTTCTTTCCAAAGCCTCACTGAGGGCATTGATATTTGAATCAGATAAGCTAAAGAGCATTCTGGTTACTCATACTATAAAGATAATCTGTGTATGAAGTTTAAGATTGGGTGGTATAATGGAAAAAAGATAGTTCCAAACGTCCTAACTATAGTAAAATGAGACAGCAACACCTATTTTAGAGGCTGTCATGACTATTAGAGATAATGAATGCAGTATGCTGGCCCTATATCTTGTACATACATGAGCTCAAATAGACATTATACCTTTCATCATTAGAAAATTATATTCTAGTCCTCAGTAGTTTAGTCCCCAGAGAATACTTTCACTAAGCAATGATTTAACGTTTTCATATACATTTTTATCAAGAATTTTCATTAAAAGTTTTTATAAGAGTTGTATATCTTCTGAAAAACTATCGTTGACAGTGTCCATTATGCTGTGCATTTAATAGCTCCTTTAAAGATACATTGTAAGTGGCTCTGAGGTTAGCATCAGAAAAAGCTTTTTTTCTTTTCTTATTTTATCAGTGAGAATTACAGTGCTTGCTTTCCTTCCTTCCTTCCTTCCTTCCTTCCTTCCTTCCTTCCAGCTAACCACACTGCTCACAGCTAAGCAGTGAATCCTTCCTTCCTTCTTCCCTTCCTTCCTCTTTCTTTCTCTCTTTCTTTTTTTCTTTTCTTTTTTTTCTTTTTTCTTTTCTTTTCTTTCTCCTTTCTTTCTTTCCTTTCTTTCTTTCTTTCTTTCTCTCTTATTTTTAGTTGCCAGGGAGTCTAGGGCTAAATTAAATGTAGTGTTAGCTTTTGCCTTCCTCTTTCTTCCTGTATGGGCTTTGGTTTTGTTTTTAATTTTTATTGCAAGCCATTTTTAAAATGTATATGCTATACGTTATACATTATACATAGTATATACCATTACTATACTATTACAAAACAATAACAACTACCACTATCTAGTACAGAATAGTAATTTGTTAGATACAGAGTATCGTATATTATCTCATTAAAGTTTTATAATCACGATGTAATATTATCAATGTTCTTAATTCTCAACTTAACAGTGAGGAAACCAAAGCTCAAGAAATAACTTGACGAACAGGTAAAGTAAGGATATGAAGTCAGATTTTTGTCTTTAAATCCTGGACTACTTTAATACACAATTACAAATCTTTTTTTAGAAGTAAACTGGACATAAATTATAAATGTTTTGCACAGTATAAAAAAGAATGTTGTTCTCTGTTTTTTATTTTCACCCCTTCACATTCGGCCCAGACACGATTACTCACACGACCTGTAAAAGTTTGTGTTTATTTGGTTATTTTTGGTTTTAGTTTATTTCCCCCAAAGCATGCAGCTGTTGTGGTGACTAATGGTATTCTGCCTCTAAAGGTGGATAGTAATGCCTTGTGAAGTATTTAGCACAGACACCTGCTCCTATTAAAATGACAATAAACATGAATATTACTTCTGGACACTCTACTGGGTAGGTTACTAAACTCATATTTTGCCTTGCTTGAAATGAATTTGAGGTTCTACTTAGTAACCTCATTAATCCCACTACTCAATTAGGTAGATTATTATCCTTGTTGCCCATAAGAAGATATTAGACTTTAGTCAATCCTTTGATAGTTTAGTTCGTGATACCAGTGAAAACACCTGTTATTATATATCAAAGACAAAATAAAGTCCTCCATGAAAATCATCTTTTTCAATTCTTGCAAAAAAACAAAAACAAAACAAAATACTATGAAATTGTCTCAATTTTCAGAGAAAGAAGTGTAAGGAAATAGACGATTTATTCAACATATATCAAAGCCCAGTTCACCGAAAACTCCTAACATCTGCCTTATCTTATTTTCCTTTCCCACAATCTCTCCTCTACTTTTTAAGAAATCTGTGTTAAGATACCATCCACATACCATAAATTTGCTCATTTAAAATGTACAATTCAATTTATTTAATATATTCAGAGTTATGTAACCATCACCGCATCTAAGTTTAGAATATTTTTGTCGTCCCTAAAATACATCTGTACCACTAGCAGTCATTCCCATTCTCTCCCATCCCCTCTCCAGCCCTGGGCAACCATTAGCCTATTTTTTGTTTTTATAAATTTGTCTTTTCTGGATATTTTATATGAAGAAAATCCTTCATTCTATAGTCTTTTATATCAGGCTTCTTTCATTTAGCATAATTTTTTTTAAGACTCATTCACATTGTAATATGTGTCAGGACTTCATTCTTTTCAAGCTGAATCATATTCAATTGTATGGATACAAGACATTTTGTTTATATGATGGACATCTGAGTTGTTTCCATTTTTTGGTGATTGTGAAGAATATTGCTGTGAATGTTTGCGTGCAAATTTTTTGCATAAGTATGTTTTTATTTCTCTTGTATATATATTTAAGAGTAGAATTACTGGGTTTCTGTTTATCAACTTTAGAAACTGCCAAACTGTTTTCCAAATTAGCTGCATCATTCTACAATTCTACCAATGAGATATGTGGCTACCAGTATCTCTGTAACCTAGGCAACACTTTTTATTATCTCTCTTTTTTTCTTATATCCAATAGGTGGGCATGGGTGTTTAGAGGTATCTAATTGAAGTTTTGACTTGCAATTTCATAATAACAAATAGTCTTGAGCATCTTTTTATGCGTTTTTGGTCATTTCTATAGAAATCTTCAAGTCCTTTGCTCATATTTTATTAGGTTTTTTTATATCTTTTAAAATCTCTTATAAGCTATATTATATGCAAACATTTTCTCCTGTTTCTTTGTGTTGTCTTTTTACTTTTATTATTCTTGTTCTACATATTTTATCTACATGTATTACATATCCACAATACATCATTATAGTTATTAATTTATATAAATGCTTATCTTTTAAATATAGAAGGAGAGTAGGTATGTAATTGTAGAGTTTGTTATATTAACCTTCTTATTTACCATTTCTGATTATTCTCATTTCTTCCTGAGGATTTAACTTACTATCTCATATTATTTAATTGTCCCCATTTAGCTTTGTTCCTACTTATTTTGTGTTCATATCATCAACTATGTTACATTTCTAGATTTGAAAATCCCCAAATACAGTTATATACATATTATCTATACAGTTGATTTTTAAGTCATTTAAGGGAGCAAATATGCAATTATTTTATTTTTGTATTTGTATTTTATAATTATCCTCAAAGTCACCTTTTCTAGTGCTCTTGATTTTTTTTGTGTGTGGATTCAAATTATTATGTGATAGAAGTTTCTTTTAGCCTAAAGAAGTTTCTTTCATATTTTTTTAAAGTAGATCTACTAGTCATAAATTCTCTCAGCTTTTGTTCATCTTAGAATGTCTTTATTTCACTGTCATTTTGCTTTTTGCTACTTTTATCATGGAGCTATGAGCTCCCTCTTAATTGCTCTTCACCAATATTGTTTTGGACAACACTCTTATGAATGGAATTCTCCATGCTTTTTCTCAAATAAGGACAAATTCCTTAGGCATACCTATGAAGTTTTTTGAAATGCATATCCTCTTAGGAAAAACCCTTGCACCACTGCACAAGAGCTGAGAGAAGTGACAGCTTTACAAGTTGACACTGGTGTGTGCGGTTCTCCTGCTATTCTTAAGCACTGCTTAAGAAAAGCACACATCTAGGAAGATCGGGGAAGGTTTTTAGTAATATATGTTTATAATCCTGACATTGGACTATAAATATAGCACAGCAATTATTGTATTTTATTCTTTTAAAAATATACCTATGAATATACAAAGTGACTTTTTAAAGTAGTCTTCTTGAAATTTCTTTTATCTCTTCTCATTCTCAGAAGATGACATTACTTTCAACCTCTCAGGGAAATAAAAATGTGAATCATTTGATAGAAACACTTTAATATCTGCCAACCAAACTTCAAATTGTCTTGCATCTGCCCAGTGTTTTATATATTATTTCTTTTCAAGAACAATGAAGTTTTGGATAGTTCCCGCTCCAGAATTCTCAACTTCAATTCTCTGTTAGCTTTTTCTCATTAAGTAATTACAGTTATCCTCCATATTAAAACAAAGTTAACCCAAATTAAAAGTGCCAGAAACAAAAGCAAAGACAAAAAATATTTACAGACTCCACGTTGCCTTCTAGTTATTATTAAAGTCTTTATTCTATTATTGTTATTTGCTCCTCAACTTACTTCATTCTGACCTTTATTTCTAAGACTCAAAAAATAATCTGTAATGTTCTCTTTGTTACTTTAACTAAAAGTCCAGTTTCAGTAAATAACTTTCTTACCCCATTAACATTATTCTACACATCATCTGTGGAGAACTCCTTCACAAATTAATCTTTCTCACCAGTTTACTTGGCAAGTTTACTTCTAGTTTAATACCTTCCCAGCTCAGAATTTACTCACAAACCCAGATTTGTGTTTTCACCCATGTCAATAATATTTCTATTTGGATGACTTATAGTTAATTCAAAAGGCAAAATTTAAGAAACTTCTTCTTTTTTTTTTTTTAACAACCCTTATCTCTGTAAAGGATTATCTCTGAAAACGGCAGCACTACCTATTATGTTTTTAATTATAGAAAACTAAGACTATTTCCTCTTTTCTCATTTATCCAGACTTATTCACTTATATCTAATTATTTTGTTTCTCATTCACATGTATCTCTCAAATCATCATTTTGTCTCCTTCCATAATGCTAGTCAGTCAAAGTCACATCGATCTCAAAGTAAGACAAATACAATAGTATCTAACTGATATTAAGTTTCACCTAAGTGGGTCTCCTGTGTGAATTGTTGTCCCACCTCCATCCTTTCCTAATCCATTTTGAGCACTTCAGTAAAAATAAACTTTTGATGCATTATTTTTCACATCATTTTATCTGCTTATCATTGTACTTAGGATAAATTCTATAATCCCTTCCATGGCTTTTAAAGTCTATAACGTTGTTTTCTACATTCCTCAATGCTCCAGCAATAGCTATTTTTACTTTGTTTTTCTTTTTTTCCCTTTTTTTGAGTCACAAAATAGAAACATAATCTTTGTCAGTCACATAAATCCCAACTTCTTTTTTTTTCTGTCAGTATTCCCTGTCCTTCTTTACTAAGCTAATATATATTTTTTCCCCTAAAACAGACCTCCCCTGACTCCGCAGATTCTGTCAGCTTCTACATTATAAGCACTTGTAGTTCTCTGCACTTCCACTTTTCTACATTTTCAATTACATGTTTACATTTTTCCTCTATATTGATGACACAATCCATGAAGTGGGAAAAGCATGTCTATCATGTTCCTAGCTATGTCTTAAAACTCTAGCACAGCTACTTGCAAACTCTGGGTACACATTAGGTCTGTGGGGTGAGTAAATAAGTAATTGTGACCAAAGACAATTTTATCCCTATTGTTATTATCAGAAATAAAATCATTGCTGCTATCAAGAAAAGCAACTACTCATAGTCAAAAGGAAAAAAGTAGGCAAACCTAGAGCAGCTACAGAGTTATCAGTGTGTCTTTCCTTTGGCTTTTACCTACATTTGTTTTCCATGTTTATGTATCTTATAATTATATTCACAAATTCCATATTTTTAAACATTTTTAAGTAGGATATGACAAAGCATTCAGGAAAAATAAATAAATTATTGAATCAATTACAAATGCTTATTTCATGGACAAGGAGGATCAATAAACTAAGAAAGAAATGCTTTTTTGAGGGTGTACTTCAAAGCTGAATTTAAATGATATGATTAATGTACAATTTCATAAAAATGTATATTGAGATTTGAAATAAAAAGTTAATTAGTTAATCTGTTCTACTAGTTTAAAATAAAGTTTATACTTAAATTGCCATTAATTTTAAATTGACAAAACAATTTTGTCTTTTCTAAAATCTGTCACTTCCATTTCTCTCAATCCTCTTTTTCTTTTAAAACAGGAATTATAGAGATAAGCTCTATGTTTGCCTCTTATTAAAACTACATAAAAATTACAACTGAACTACAGAATAACCATCATTGAGAGTCACCTAAAGTCTAGCCGATTAGAAGTCCTGCAACTGGGGACACATAGAAGAGACCACCTTGACACTGGTAGGAGGGGTGGAGATGTGAAAATGTCTGGTCCCACTACCACATGTGGTGGTTGAGAATCAGGAGAAATATCAATGCCGTGGAAGTCCCCAGAAAAGCAATGTTCCTGGCCCCACATCAAGTTCCCCAGCCCAGAGTTCCACTGCCAGGAAGAGAAGTTCCCACAAATTCTGGCTGTGAAAACCAGTGGAGATTGTGGCTGGGTGAGATGGAGAGCTGAGAGAGTCACAGATATTTCTATTAAAGGACCAGCACATGGATTTATCACTGACAGATGCACTGGCTCTGAGCTCCAGGACTGGGGCAGCAACCTGTAAGGTTCCAGTGACATAGTGGAAGGAGGTGAATGGTCAAATTTCAGGGCAAGGATGGAAGGGCAGCTTTCTCCCAGACAGAAGTGTTTGCAGAGGAAATTTTTTTTGTTGAGCCCTCCTCTTCCTGGCTTGCAGACCTAGGTGGATGCCATATCTGAGTCTCCATCAATTTAGCTAGCACTAGTCACCCTGGCCTGGTGATTCTCTGAGATCCCCCGACTCCTTTCCCTTCAATGTGTGGACCCACCCTAGCCACTTGCAGTGAATTTTCTATACAAACAGCCTGTCTTGGCTTATGCTGCATACTTTCCTAAAACCTCTCAAAGGTTTACAAACCTAAATCAGCATCACCTGGCCTTGGCATGCCTGGTACTTCTTGCTGAGCCACACCAACCCCAGCACTAGCAACAGTTGGTCCTTCTTTTGGGCTTGACTTTTTGAAGTACTTCTAGGCCCTGCGTGGGTGGTGGCCTTCTGCAGATTGCTTGGTAGCTCATGCCAGGTGGCCTCAGGCAGAGCACAGGATGGAACTGAACTTGGCTTGTGGCAGGACCCCACCTATGGGGCCCTGGCCTACATGACTGATGGCCGGCTTTGGTCTGAGCTGGAGCACAACCTGTAATCACATCTGAGGATGACATACCCAAAGGACAGACAGGGCAGGCACCAGAACCCTGCTAAAGCAAATCGTGCTCTGTAAGGTCAGCCCCTGCACAACAGTTCCTCCACTGTAGTCACCAGCCACTTCCTACAACCAATTAGCCCAAGGGTCAATCCCTTCCATTGATGAGCAAATAACAACCAAAGCTCAACTACAACAGGAGAGCAAACACAATTCATACAAAAAACTTACTGGAGCACCCAGCTCAGGTGACCAGGGAAGACTGTATCACTGCAGCTATAGCATATTTACTACTTGAGGCCACTCTATAAAGACTGAGAGACATAGCAGACCTATCTAATACATAGAAATGAACATAAGTAGACAATCAAAATGGGAAGACAAAGACACATATCCCAAATTAAAAACAAAAACAAAAACAAAAACAAAAACAAAAGAACAAAAAACAGAACAAAGATCCAGGAAAAGAACTAAACAAAATGGAGATAAGCAATCTACCAGATGCAGAGTTCAAAGCACTTGTTATAAGGATGCTCAATGAACTTAGGGGAAAAATAGATGAGCTCAGTGAGAACTTTAACAGAGAGATAGAAAACATTAAAAAGAACCTGTTAGAAATAGAAAATACAATAATCGAAATGAAGACTACATTAGGTAGAACCAACAGCAGAGTAGATGAAATGGAGGATCGAATAAGTGATTTAGAAGATAAGGTAGCAGAAAACACCCAATTAGAACAGCAGCAAGAAAAAAAAAGTCCAGAAAGTGAGGTTATTTTAAGGGGATTCTGGAACAGCATTGAACAAATATATCAACATTCCTATCATAGGGATACCAAGAGGAGAAGAAAGAGAGCAAGGAATTGAAAATCTATTTAAAGAAATAATGACAGAAAACTTTCCTAACCTGGTGAAGGAAATAGACATATAAGCCCAGGAAGCACCGAGAGTCCCAAACAAGATGAACCTCAAAAGCCCCACACCAAGACACCTCATAATTAAAATGCCAAATGTTAAAGACAAAAAGAGAATCTTAAAAACAGCAAGAGAAAAGTTGTTAGTTATCTACAAGAGAGCTCTCATAAGACTGATTTCTCAACAGAAACTTTGCAGGCCAGAAAGGATTGGCAGGAAGTATTCAAAGTGATGAAAAGTAAGAACCTATAAGCAAGATTAGTTTACCCAGCAAAGCTATCATTTAGAATCAAAGAGTAGATAAAGAGTTCCCAGACAAGAAAAAGCTAATGGAGTTCATCACCAAGGAAGCCAGTTTTACAGGAAATGTTAGAGAAACTGCTTTAAGAAGAAGAAAAATATATATATAAAAAGTCTGAATAATATAATGTCAATAACTACATATCTATCAACAATTACTTCAAATGTAAAAGGATTAAATGCTTCAATCAAAAGACAGGGTGGCTGAATGGATAAGAAAACAAAACCCTTACATAAAGCTGCCTACAAGAGACTCAATTCAGATCAAAAGACACACAACAGACTGAAAGTAAAGGGATAAAAAAAAAATGTTTTATGAAAATGAAAACAAACAAACAAAAAAGCTGGAGTAATACTACTTACACCAGACAATATAGACTTTAAAACAAAGGCTATAACAAGCAACAACAACAAAAAAAACACAGTTATTCCATTTCTGGGTATTTATCTGAAGAAATCCAAAACACTACTTTGAAGGGACATGTGAATCCATATGCTGATTGCAGCATTATATATAGCAGCTAAGATATGGAGTCTTCCTGGGTGTTCATCAGTGGATAAATAGATAAAGAAGAGATGGTACATACATACACAATGAAATATTACTCAGCCATAAAAAAGAATAAAATCTTGCCATCTTTGACAACATGGATGGATCTAGAAGGTTTTGTCTGAACATAGTAAGTCAGACATTGAAAAACAAATGTCATATATGGAATCTAAAGAACAGTAAAGAGAAGCAAACAACAGAAACAAGCTCATAGATACAGAGAGCATTTTGATGCTTAATGTCAGGTTGGGATGGGGGAGGGGTGAAGAGGGGAGAGAATTAAGAGATACAAATTGGTAGTTACAAAATTGTCATGGAGCTATAGGATATAGCATGGGGAAAATAGTCAGAAGTACTTTAATAACTATGTATGGTACTGAATTTATTGGGGGTGATCATTTTGTAAGTTATATAAATTTCTAATCACTATGTTGTACACCTGAAACTAATACAATATTGTACGTCAACTATAATTGAAAAAAATTAAAATAAAAAAAGGAACTGTTTCAGAAAATAATCAGCATAATAAAGCAAAGCTAACATGTCATGATATCAAATGTGTTTATTCACTATATTTTTTCTCCACCAGATCTAAATCGGTCAGATGAGTTAAGAGATAGTTTTTTTTTTTTTAAATCTTTAATGTAACTTTTACTGTTCCCTAGAGACATACTAGTCATTCTAGGTAAAATAAAAATCAAGAAGATTTTTGTACATGTCATTTGTATGATTTGCAGAGAGTAATGGACCAATCAAATTAAATATCTAGCATGATTAGGGAAGAAAGAGGTCCACCACTGAAAATTCTGTTCTTATTTACTATAGACAAAATAGATATATTTTTTTCTTAATCAAGACAATAGATATAAGAAATAAGCATGAGAACTACACAAGTGACTAAATATTAAACCAGGTTGTATTCAGAGCCTGCTATGTGCTGTTAGACTCGGGAACCTGGCTGATCTGTCTAAGGCCAGACCAGGGAACCCACAGGAAGATTCCTG